>NW_026263250.1:0-222772 GCF_947179515.1 Apodemus sylvaticus
GTATTCTTACATATCCTTTCGAGAGAAAACTGTCCTGTGCCTTCTCTTTTGAGGCTACACACGTAGACATACACGCAACATGAAAGCTTTTCGACTTACAACGTGTTGTTTAGGAAAAACAAGATAATTTCGCACGATGCGGGATTTCCTTAAAACGTGATTTTCTGAAAAATTTTGACGAAAGAAAATTCTCCTTTTGGTTCTCTTTAGATGCTACATGTTAAGACGTACACGCCACAACAATTCTTTTCGAGATACAACGTGTAGTTTTGGAGATACAAGCTAATTTTGTACGATGCGTTATTTCTTCTCGTAAAGAGTTTCCAATGCGTACGTATATGTCTTTACTCTGCAAAACTGTATTTCCTTATGAAGTGGTATTCTTACATATCCTTTCGAGAGAATACTGTCCTGTGCCTTCTCTTTTGAGGCTACACACTTAGACATACACGCAACATGAAAGCTTTTCGACTTACAACGTGTTGTTTAGGAAAAACAAGATAATTTCGCACGATGCGGGATTTCCTTAAAACGTGATTTTCTGAAAAATTTTGACGAAAGAAAATTCTCCTTTTGGTTCTCTTTAGATGCTACATGTTAAGACGTACACGCCACAACAATTCTTTTCGAGATACAACGTGTAGTTTTGGAGATACAAGCTAATTTTGTACGATGCGTTATTTCTTCTCGTAAAGAGTTTCCAATGCGTACGTATATGTCTTTACTCTGCAAAACTGTATTTCCTTATGAAGTGGTATTCTTACATATCCTTTCGAGAGAAAACTGTCCTGTGCCTTCTCTTTTGAGGCTACACACGTAGACATACACGCAACATGAAAGCTTTTCGACTTACAACGTGTTGTTTAGGAAAAACAAGATAATTTCGCACGATGCGGGATTTCCTTAAAACGTGATTTTCTGAAAAATTTTGACGAAAGAAAATTCTCCTTTTGGTTCTCTTTAGATGCTACATGTTAAGACGTACACGCCACAACAATTCTTTTCGAGATACAACGTGTAGTTTTGGAGATACAAGCTAAATTTGTACGATGCGTTATTTCTTCTCGTAAAGAGTTTCCAATGCGTACGTATATGTCTTTACTCTGCAAAACTGTATTTCCTTATGAAGTGGTATTCTTACATATCCTTTCGAGAGAAAACTGTCCTGTGCCTTCTCTTTTGAGGCTACACACTTAGACATACACGCAACATGAAAGCTTTTCGACTTACAACGTGTTGTTTAGGAAAAACAAGATAATTTCGCACGATGCGGGATTTCCTTAAAACGTGATTTTCTGAAAAATTTTGACGAAAGAAAATTCTCCTTTTGGTTCTCTTTAGATGCTACATGTTAAGACGTACACGCCACAACAATTCTTTTCGAGATACAACGTGTAGTTTTGGAGATACAAGCTAATTTTGTACGATGCGTTATTTCTTCTCGTAAAGAGTTTCCAATGCGTACGTATATGTCTTTACTCTGCAAAACTGTATTTCCTTATGAAGTGGTATTCTTACATATCCTTTCGAGAGAAAACTGTCCTGTGCCTTCTCTTTTGAGGCTACACACGTAGACATACACGCAACATGAAAGCTTTTCGACTTACAACGTGTTGTTTAGGAAAAACAAGATAATTTCGCACGATGCGGGATTTCCTTAAAACGTGATTTTCTGAAAAATTTTGACGAAAGAAAATTCTCCTTTTGGTTCTCTTTAGATGCTACATGTTAAGACGTACACGCCACAACAATTCTTTTCGAGATACAACGTGTAGTTTTGGAGATACAAGCTAAATTTGTACGATGCGTTATTTCTTCTCGTAAAGAGTTTCCAATGCGTACGTATATGTCTTTACTCTGCAAAACTGTATTTCCTTATGAAGTGGTATTCTTACATATCCTTTCGAGAGAAAACTGTCCTGTGCCTTCTCTTTTGAGGCTACACACTTAGACATACACGCAACATGAAAGCTTTTCGACTTACAACGTGTTGTTTAGGAAAAACAAGATAATTTCGCACGATGCGGGATTTCCTTAAAACGAGATTTTCTGAAAAATTTTGACGAAAGAAAATTCTCCTTTTGGTTCTCTTTAGATGCTACATGTTAAGACGTACACGCCACAACAATTCTTTTCGAGATACAACGTGTAGTTTTGGAGATACAAGCTAATTTTGTACGATGCGTTATTTCTTCTCGTAAAGAGTTTCCAATGCGTACGTATATGTCTTTACTCTGCAAAACTGTTTTTCCTTATGAAGTGGTATTCTTACATATCCTTTCGAGAGAAAACTGTCCTGTGCCTTCTCTTTTGAGGCTACACACGTAGACATACACGCAACATGAAAGCTTTTCGACTTACAACGTGTTGTTTAGGAAAAACAAGATAATTTCGCACGATGCGGGATTTCCTTAAAACGTGATTTTCTGAAAAATTTTGACGAAAGAAAATTCTCCTTTTCGTTCTCTTTAGATGCTACATGTTAAGACGTACACGCCACAACAATTCTTTTCGAGATACAACGTGTAGTTTTGGAGATACAAGCTAATTTTGTACGATGCGTTATTTCTTCTCGTAAAGAGTTTCCAATGCGTACGTATATGTCTTTACTCTGCAAAACTGTATTTCCTTATGAAGTGGTATTCTTACATATCCTTTCGAGAGAAAACTGTCCTGTGCCTTCTCTTTTGAGGCTACACACGTAGACATACACGCAACATGAAAGCTTTTCGACTTACAACGTGTTGTTTAGGAAAAACAAGATAATTTCGCACGATGCGGGATTTCCTTAAAACGTGATTTTCTGAAAAATTTTGACGAAAGAAAATTCTCCTTTTGGTTCTCTTTAGATGCTACATGTTAAGACGTACACGCCACAACAATTCTTTTCGAGATACAACGTGTAGTTTTGGAGATACAAGCTAATTTTGTACGATGCGTTATTTCTTCTCGTAAAGAGTTTCCAATGCGTACGTATATGTCTTTACTCTGCAAAACTGTATTTCCTTATGAAGTGGTATTCTTACATATCCTTTCGAGAGAAAACTGTCCTGTGCCTTCTCTTTTGAGGCTACACACGTAGACATACACGCAACATGAAAGCTTTTCGACTTACAACGTGTTGTTTAGGAAAAACAAGATAATTTCGCACGATGCGGGATTTCCTTAAAACGTGATTTTCTGAAAAATTTTGACGAAAGAAAATTCTCCTTTTGGTTCTCTTTAGATGCTACATGTTAAGACGTACACGCCACAACAATTCTTTTCGAGATACAACGTGTAGTTTTGGAGATACAAGCTAAATTTGTACGATGCGTTATTTCTTCTCGTAAAGAGTTTCCAATGCGTACGTATATGTCTTTACTCTGCAAAACTGTATTTCCTTATGAAGTGGTATTCTTACATATCCTTTCGAGAGAAAACTGTCCTGTGCCTTCTCTTTTGAGGCTACACACTTAGACATACACGCAACATGAAAGCTTTTCGACTTACAACGTGTTGTTTAGGAAAAACAAGATAATTTCGCACGATGCGGGATTTCCTTAAAACGTGATTTTCTGAAAAATTTTGACGAAAGAAAATTCTCCTTTTGGTTCTCTTTAGATGCTACATGTTAAGACGTACACGCCACAACAATTCTTTTCGAGATACAACGTGTAGTTTTGGAGATACAAGCTAATTTTGTACGATGCGTTATTTCTTCTCGTAAAGAGTTTCCAATGCGTACGTATATGTCTTTACTCTGCAAAACTGTATTTCCTTATGAAGTGGTATTCTTACATATCCTTTCGAGAGAAAACTGTCCTGTGCCTTCTCTTTTGAGGCTACACACGTAGACATACACGCAACATGAAAGCTTTTCGACTTACAACGTGTTGTTTAGGAAAAACAAGATAATTTCGCACGATGCGGGATTTCCTTAAAACGTGATTTTCTGAAAAATTTTGACGAAAGAAAATTCTCCTTTTGGTTCTCTTTAGATGCTACATGTTAAGACGTACACGCCACAACAATTCTTTTCGAGATACAACGTGTAGTTTTGGAGATACAAGCTAAATTTGTACGATGCGTTATTTCTTCTCGTAAAGAGTTTCCAATGCGTACGTATATGTCTTTACTCTGCAAAACTGTATTTCCTTATGAAGTGGTATTCTTACATATCCTTTCGAGAGAAAACTGTCCTGTGCCTTCTCTTTTGAGGCTACACACTTAGACATACACGCAACATGAAAGCTTTTCGACTTACAACGTGTTGTTTAGGAAAAACAAGATAATTTCGCACGATGCGGGATTTCCTTAAAACGAGATTTTCTGAAAAATTTTGACGAAAGAAAATTCTCCTTTTGGTTCTCTTTAGATGCTACATGTTAAGACGTACACGCCACAACAATTCTTTTCGAGATACAACGTGTAGTTTTGGAGATACAAGCTAATTTTGTACGATGCGTTATTTCTTCTCGTAAAGAGTTTCCAATGCGTACGTATATGTCTTTACTCTGCAAAACTGTTTTTCCTTATGAAGTGGTATTCTTACATATCCTTTCGAGAGAAAACTGTCCTGTGCCTTCTCTTTTGAGGCTACACACGTAGACATACACGCAACATGAAAGCTTTTCGACTTACAACGTGTTGTTTAGGAAAAACAAGATAATTTCGCACGATGCGGGATTTCCTTAAAACGTGATTTTCTGAAAAATTTTGACGAAAGAAAATTCTCCTTTTCGTTCTCTTTAGATGCTACATGTTAAGACGTACACGCCACAACAATTCTTTTCGAGATACAACGTGTAGTTTTGGAGATACAAGCTAATTTTGTACGATGCGTTATTTCTTCTCGTAAAGAGTTTCCAATGCGTACGTATATGTCTTTACTCTGCAAAACTGTATTTCCTTATGAAGTGGTATTCTTACATATCCTTTCGAGAGAAAACTGTCCTGTGCCTTCTCTTTTGAGGCTACACACTTAGACATACACGCAACATGAAAGCTTTTCGACTTACAACGTGTTGTTTAGGAAAAACAAGATAATTTCGCACGATGCGGGATTTCCTTAAAACGTGATTTTCTGAAAAATTTTGACGAAAGAAAATTCTCCTTTTGGTTCTCTTTAGATGCTACATGTTAAGACGTACACGCCACAACAATTCTTTTCGAGATACAACGTGTAGTTTTGGAGATACAAGCTAATTTTGTACGATGCGTTATTTCTTCTCGTAAAGAGTTTCCAATGCGTACGTATATGTCTTTACTCTGCAAAACTGTATTTCCTTATGAAGTGGTATTCTTACATATCCTTTCGAGAGAAAACTGTCCTGTGCCTTCTCTTTTGAGGCTACACACTTAGACATACACGCAACAAGAAAGCTTTTCGACTTACAACGTGTTGTTTAGGAAAAACAAGATAATTTCGCACGATGCGGGATTTCCTTAAAACGTGATTTTCTGAAAAATTTTGACGAAAGAAAATTCTCCTTTTGGTTCTCTTTAGATGCTACATGTTAAGACGTACACGCCACAACAATTCTTTTCGAGATACAACGTGTAGTTTTGGAGATACAAGCTAATTTTGTACTATGCGTTATTTCTTCTCGTAAAGAGTTTCCAATGCGTACGTATATGTCTTTACTCTGCAAAACTGTATTTCCTTATGAAGTGGTATTCTTACATATCCTTTCGAGAGAAAACTGTCCTGTGCCTTCTCTTTTGAGGCTACACACGTAGACATACACGCAACATGAAAGCTTTTCGACTTACAACGTGTTGTTTAGGAAAAACAAGATAATTTCGCACGATGCGGGATTTCCTTAAAACGTGATTTTCTGAAAAAATTTTGACGAAAGAAAATTCTCCTTTTGGTTCTCTTTAGATGCTACATGTTAAGACGTACACGCCACAACAATTCTTTTCGAGATACAACGTGTAGTTTTGGAGATACAAGCTAATTTTGTACGATGCGTTATTTCTTCTCGTAAAGAGTTTCCAATGCTTACGTATATGTCTTTACTCTGCAAAACTGTATTTCCTTATGAAGTGGTATTCTTACATATCCTTTCGAGAGAAAACTGTCCTGTGCCTTCTCTTTTGAGGCTACACACGTAGACATACACGCAACATGAAAGCTTTTCGACTTACAACGTGTTGTTTAGGAAAAACAAGATAATTTCGCACGATGCGGGATTTCCTTAAAACGTGATTTTCTGAAAAATTTTGACGAAAGAAAATTCTCCTTTTGGTTCTCTTTAGATGCTACATGTTAAGACGTACACGCCACAACAATTCTTTTCGAGATACAACGTGTAGTTTTGGAGATACAAGCTAATTTTGTACGATGCGTTATTTCTTCTCGTAAAGAGTTTCCAATGCGTACGTATATGTCTTTACTCTGCAAAACTGTATTTCCTTATGAAGTGGTATTCTTACATATCCTTTCGAGAGAAAACTGTCCTGTGCCTTCTCTTTTGAGGCTACACACGTAGACATACACGCAACATGAAAGCTTTTTGACTTACAACGTGTTGTTTAGGAAAAACAAGATAATTTCGCACGATGCGGGATTTCCTTAAAACGTGATTTTCTGAAAAAATTTTGACGAAAGAAAATTCTCCTTTTGGTTCTCTTTAGATGCTACATGTTAAGACGTACACGCCACAACAATTCTTTTCGAGATACAACGTGTAGTTTTGGAGATACAAGCTAATTTTGTACGATGCGTTATTTCTTCTCGTAAAGAGTTTCCAATGCTTACGTATATGTCTTTACTCTGCAAAACTGTATTTCCTTATGAAGTGGTATTCTTACATATCCTTTCGAGAGAAAACTGTCCTGTGCCTTCTCTTTTGAGGCTACACACTTAGACATACACGCAACATGAAAGCTTTTCGACTTACAACGTGTTGTTTAGGAAAAACAAGATAATTTCGCACGATGCGGGATTTCCTTAAAACGTGATTTTCTGAAAAATTTTGACGAAAGAAAATTCTCCTTTTGGTTCTCTTTAGATGCTACATGTTAAGACGTACACGCCACAACAATTCTTTTCGAGATACAACGTGTAGTTTTGGAGATACAAGCTAATTTTGTACGATGCGTTATTTCTTCTCGTAAAGAGTTTCCAATGCGTACGTATATGTCTTTACTCTGCAAAACTGTATTTCCTTATGAAGTGGTATTCTTACATATCCTTTCGAGAGAAAACTGTCCTGTGCCTTCTCTTTTGAGGCTACACACGTAGACATACACGCAACATGAAAGCTTTTCGACTTACAACGTGTTGTTTAGGAAAAACAAGATAATTTCGCACGATGCGGGATTTCCTTAAAACGTGATTTTCTGAAAAATTTTGACGGAAGAAAATTCTCCTTTTGGTTCTCTTTAGATGCTACATGTTAAGACGTACACGCCACAACAATTCTTTTCGAGATACAACGTGTAGTTTTGGAGATACAAGCTAATTTTGTACGATGCGTTATTTCTTCTCGTAAAGAGTTTCCAATGCGTACGTATATGTCTTTACTCTGCAAAACTGTATTTCCTTATGAAGTGGTATTCTTACATATCCTTTCGAGAGAAAACTGTCCTGTGCCTTCTCTTTTGAGGCTAAACACTTAGACATACACGCAACATGAAAGCTTTTCAACTTACAACGTGTTGTTTAGGAAAAACAAGATAATTTCGCACGATGCGGGATTTCCTTAAAACGTGATTTTCTGAAAAATTTTGACGAAAGAAAATTCTCCTTTTGGTTCTCTTTAGATGCTACATGTTAAAACGTACACGCCACAACAATTCTTTTCGAGATACAACGTGTAGTTTTGGAGATACAAGCTAATTTTGTACGATGCGTTATTTCTTCTCGTAAAGAGTTTCCAATGCGTACGTATATGTCTTTACTCTGCAAAACTGTATTTCCTTATGAAGTTGTATTCTTACATATCCTTTCGAGAGAAAACTGTCCTGTGCCTTCTCTTTTGAGGCTACACACTTAGACATACACGCAACATGAAAGCTTTTCGACTTACAACGTGTTGTTTAGGAAAAACAAGATAATTTCGCACGATGCGGGATTTCCTTAAAACGTGATTTTCTGAAAAATTTTGACGAAAGCAAATTCTCCTTTTGGTTCTCTTTAGATGCTACATGTTAAGACGTACACGCCACAACAATTCTTTTCGAGATACAACGTGTAGTTTTGGAGATACAAGCTAATTTTGTACGATGCGTTATTTCTTCTCGTAAAGAGTTTCCAATGCGTACGTATATGTCTTTACTCTGCAAAACTGTATTTCCTTATGAAGTGGTATTCTTACATATCCTTTCGAGAGAAAACTGTCCTGTGCCTTCTCTTTTGAGGCTACACACGTAGACATACACGCAACATGAAAGCTTTTCGACTTACAACGTGTTGTTTAGGAAAAACAAGATAATATCGCACGATGCGGGATTTCCTTAAAACGTGATTTTCTGAAAAATTTTGACGAAAGAAAATTCTCCTTTTGGTTCTCTTTAGATGCTACATGTTAAGACGTACACGCCACAAAAATTCTTTTCGAGATACAACGTGTAGTTTTGGAGATACAAGCTAAATTTGTACGATGCGTTATTTCTTCTCGTAAAGAGTTTCCAATGCGTACGTATATGTCTTTACTCTGCAAAACTGTATTTCCTTATGAAGTGGTATTCTTACATATCCTTTCGAGAGAAAACTGTCCTGTGCCTTCTCTTTTGAGGCTACACACTTAGACATACACGCAACATGAAAGCTTTTCGACTTACAACGTGTTGTTTAGGAAAAACAAGATAATTTCGCACGATGCGGGATTTCCTTAAAACGTGATTTTCTGAAAAATTTTGACGAAAGAAAATTCTCCTTTTGGTTCTCTTTAGATGCTACATGTTAAGACGTACACGCCACAACAATTCTTTTCGAGATACAACGTGTAGTTTTGGAGATACAAGCTAATTTTGTACGATGCGTTATTTCTTCTCGTAAAGAGTTTCCAATGCGTACGTATATGTCTTTACTCTGCAAAACTGTATTTCCTTATGAAGTGGTATTCTTACATATCCTTTCGAGAGAAAACTGTCCTGTGCCTTCTCTTTTGAGGCTACACACTTAGACATACACGCAACATGAAAGCTTTTCGACTTACAACGTGTTGTTTAGGAAAAACAAGATAATTTCGCACGATGCGGGATTTCCTTAAAACGTGATTTTCTGAAAAATTTTGACGAAAGAAAATTCTCCTTTTGGTTCTCTTTAGATGCTACATGTTAAGACGTACACGCCACAACAATTCTTTTCGAGATACAACGTGTAGTTTTGGAGATACAAGCTAATTTTGTACGATGCGTTATTTCTTCTCGTAAAGAGTTTCCAATGCGTACGTATATGTCTTTACTCTGCAAAACTGTATTTCCTTATGAAGTGGTATTCTTACATATCCTTTCGAGAGAAAACTGTCCTGTGCCTTCTCTTTTGAGGCTACACACTTAGACATACACGCAACATGAAAGCTTTTCGACTTACAACGTGTTGTTTAGGAAAAACAAGATAATTTCGCACGATGCGGGATTTCCTTAAAACGAGATTTTCTGAAAAATTTTGACGAAAGAAAATTCTCCTTTTGGTTCTCTTTAGATGCTACATGTTAAGACGTACACGCCACAACAATTCTTTTCGAGATACAACGTGTAGTTTTGGAGATACAAGCTAATTTTGTACGATGCGTTATTTCTTCTCGTAAAGAGTTTCCAATGCGTACGTATATGTCTTTACTCTGCAAAACTGTTTTTCCTTATGAAGTGGTATTCTTACATATCCTTTCGAGAGAAAACTGTCCTGTGCCTTCTCTTTTGAGGCTACACACGTAGACATACACGCAACATGAAAGCTTTTCGACTTACAACGTGTTGTTTAGGAAAAACAAGATAATTTCGCACGATGCGGGATTTCCTTAAAACGTGATTTTCTGAAAAATTTTGACGAAAGAAAATTCTCCTCTTGGTTCTCTTTAGATGCTACATGTTAAGACGTACACGCCACAACAATTCTTTTCGAGATACAACGTGTAGTTTTGGAGATACAAGCTAATTTTGTACTATGCGTTATTTCTTCTCGTAAAGAGTTTCCAATGCGTACGTATATGTCTTTACTCTGCAAAACTGTATTTCCTTATGAAGTGGTATTCTTACATATCCTTTCGAGAGAAAACTGTCCTGTGCCTTCTCTTTTGAGGCTACACACTTAGACATACACGCAACATGAAAGCTTTTCGACTTACAACGTGTTGTTTAGGAAAAACAAGATAATTTCGCACGATGCGGGATTTCCTTAAAACGTGATTTTCTGAAAAATTTTGACGAAAGAAAATTCTCCTTTTCGTTCTCTTTAGATGCTACATGTTAAGACGTACACGCCACAACAATTCTTTTCGAGATACAACGTGTAGTTTTGGAGATACAAGCTAATTTTGTACGATGCGTTATTTCTTCTCGTAAAGAGTTTCCAATGCGTACGTATATGTCTTTACTCTGCAAAACTGTATTTCCTTATGAAGTGGTATTCTTACATATCCTTTCGAGAGAAAACTGTCCTGTGCCTTCTCTTTTGAGGCTACACACTTAGACATACACGCAACATGAAAGCTTTTCGACTTACAACGTGTTGTTTAGGAAAAACAAGATAATTTCGCACGATGCGGGATTTCCTTAAAACGTGATTTTCTGAAAAATTTTGACGAAAGAAAATTCTCCTTTTGGTTCTCTTTAGATGCTACATGTTAAGACGTACACGCCACAACAATTCATTTCGAGATACAACCTGTAGTTTTGGAGATACAAGCTAAATTTGTACGATGCGTTATTTCTTCTCGTAAAGAGTTTCCAATGCGTACGTATATGTCTTTACTCTGCAAAACTGTATTTCCTTATGAAGTGGTATTCTTACATATCCTTTCGAGAGAAAACTGTCCTGTGCCTTCTCTTTTGAGGCTACACACTTAGACATACACGCAACATGAAAGCTTTTCGACTTACAACGTGTTGTTTAGGAAAAACAAGATAATTTCGCACGATGCGGGATTTCCTTAAAACGTGATTTTCTGAAAATTTTTGACGAAAGAAAATTCTCCTTTTGGTTCTCTTTAGATGCTACATGTTAAGACGTACACGCCACAACAATTCTTTTCGAGATACAACGTGTAGTTTTGGAGATACAAGCTAATTTTGTACGATGCGTTATTTCTTCTCGTAAAGAGTTTCCAATGCGTACGTATATGTCTTTACTCTGCAAAACTGTATTTCCTTATGAAGTGGTATTCTTACATATCCTTTCGAGAGAAAACTGTCCTGTGCCTTCTCTTTTGAGGCTACACACTTAGACATACACGCAACATGAAAGCTTTTCGACTTACAACGTGTTTTTAGGAAAAACAAGATAATTTCGCACGATGCGTGATTTCCTTAAAACGTGATTTTCTGAAAAATTTTGACGAAAGAAAATTCTCCTTTTGGTTCTCTTTAGATGCTACATGTTAAGACGTACACGCCACAACAATTCTTTTCGAGATACAACGTGTAGTTTTGGAGATACAAGCTAATTTTGTACGATGCGTTATTTCTTCTCGTAAAGAGTTTCCAATGCTTACGTATATGTCTTTACTCTGCAAAACTGTATTTCCTTATGAAGTGGTATTCTTACATATCCTTTAGAGAGAAAACTGTCCTGTGCCTTCTCTTTTGAGGCTACACACGTAGACATACACGCAACATGAAAGCTTTTCGACTTACAACGTGTTGTTTAGGAAAAACAAGATAATTTCGCACGATGCGGGATTTCCTTATAACGTGATTTTCTGAAAAATTTTGACGAAAGAAAATTCTCCTTTTGGTTCTCTTTAGATGCTACATGTTAAGACGTACACGCCACAACAATTCTTTTCGAGATACAACGTGTAGTTTTGGAGATACAAGCTAATTTTGTACTATGCGTTATTTCTTCTCGTAAAGAGTTTCCAATGCGTACGTATATGTCTTTACTCTGCAAAACTGTATTTCCTTATGAAGTGGTATTCTTACATATCCTTTCGAGAGAAAACTGTCCTGTGCCTTCTCTTTTGAGGCTACACACTTAGACATACACGCAACATGAAAGCTTTTCGACTTAAAACGTGTTGTTTAGGAAAAACAAGATAATTTCGCACGATGCGGGATTTCCTTAAAACGTGATTTTCTGAAAAATTTTGACGAAAGAAAATTCTCCTTTTGGTTCTCTTTAGATGCTACATGTTAAGACGTACACGCCACAACAATTCTTATCGAGATACAACGTGTAGTTTTGGAGATACAAGCTAATTTTGTACGATGCGTTATTTCTTCTCCTAAAGAGTTTCCAATGCGTACGTATATGTCTTTACTCTGCAAAACTGTATTTCCTTATGAAGTGGTATTCTTACATATCCTTTAGAGAGAAAACTGTCCTGTGCCTTCTCTTTTGAGGCTACACACGTAGACATACACGCAACATGAAAGCTTTTCGACTTACAACGTGTTGTTTAGGAAAAACAAGATAATTTCGCACGATGCGGGATTTCCTTAAAACGTGATTTTCTGAAAAATTTTGACGAAAGAAAATTCTCCTTTTGGTTCTCTTTAGATGCTACATGTTAAGACGTACACGCCACAACAATTCTTTTCGAGATACAACGTGTAGTTTTGGAGATACAAGCTAATTTTGTACTATGCGTTATTTCTTCTCGTAAAGAGTTTCCAATGCGTACATATATGTCTTTACTCTGCAAAACTGTATTTCCTTATGAAGTGGTATTCTTACATATCCTTTCGAGAGAAAACTGTCCTGTGCCTTCTCTTTTGAGGCTACACACTTAGACATACACGCAACATGAAAGCTTTTCGACTTACAACGTGTTGTTTAGGAAAAACAAGATAATTTCGCACGATGCGGGATTTCCTTAAAACGTGATTTTCTGAAAAATTTTGACGAAAGAAAATTCTCCTTTTGGTTCTCTTTAGATGCTACATGTTAAGACGTACACGCCACAACAATTCTTTTCGAGATACAACGTGTAGTTTTGGAGATACAAGCTAATTTTGTACGATGCGTTATTTCTTCTCGTAAAGAGTTTCCAATGCGTACGTATATGTCTTTACTCTGCAAAACTGTATTTCCTTATGAAGTGGTATTCTTACATATCCTTTCGAGAGAAAACTGTCCTGTGCCTTCTCTTTTGAGGCTACACACTTAGACATACACGCAACATGAAAGCTTTTCGACTTACAACGTGTTGTTTAGGAAAAACAAGATAATTTCGCACGATGCGGGATTTCCTTAAAACGTGATTTTCTGAAAAATTTTGACGAAAGAAAATTCTCCTTTTGGTTCTCTTTAGATGCTACATGTTAAGACGTACACGCCACAACAATTCTTTTCGAGGTACAACGTGTAGTTTTGGAGATACAAGCTAATTTTGTACGATGCGTTATTTCTTCTCGTAAAGAGTTTCCAATGCGTACGTATATGTCTTTACTCTGCAAAACTGTATTTCCTTATGAAGTGGTATTCTTACATATCCTTTCGAGAGAAAACTGTCCTGTGCCTTCTCTTTTGAGGCTACACACTTAGACATACACGCAACATGAAAGCTTTTCGACTTACAACGTGTTTTTAGGAAAAACAAGATAATTTCGCACGATGCGGGATTTCCTTAAAACGTGATTTTCTGAAAAATTTTGACGAAAGAAAATTCTCCTTTTGGTTCTCTTTAGATGCTACATGTTAAGACGTACACGCCACAACAATTCTTTTCGAGATACAACGTGTAGTTTTGGAGATACAAGCTAATTTTGTACGATGCGTTATTTCTTCTCGTAAAGAGTTTCCAATGCGTACGTATATGTCTTTACTCTGCAAAACTGTATTTCCTTATGAAGTGGTATTCTTACATATCCTTTCGAGAGAAAACTGTCCTGTGCCTTCTCTTTTGAGGCTACACACGTAGACATACACGCAACATGAAAGCTTTTCGACTTACAACGTGTTGTTTAGGAAAAACAAGATAATTTCGCACGATGCGGGATTTCCTTAAAACGTGATTTTCTGAAAAATTTTGACGAAAGAAAATTCTCCTTTTGGTTCTCTTTAGATGCTACATGTTAAGACGTACACGCCACAACAATTCTTTTCGAGATACAACGTGTAGTTTTGGAGATACAAGCTAATTTTGTACGATGCGTTATTCCTTCTCGTAAAGAGTTTCCAATGCGTACGTATATGTCTTTACTCTGCAAAACTGTATTTCCTTATGAAGTGGTATTCTTACATATCCTTTCGAGAGAAAACTGTCCTGTGCCTTCTCTTTTGAGGCTACACACTTAGACATACACGCAACATGAAAGCTTTTCGACTTAAAACGTGTTGTTTAGGAAAAACAAGATAATTTCGAACGATGCGGGATTTCCTTAAAACGTGATTTTCTGAAAAATTTTGACGAAAGAAAATTCTCCTTTTGGTTCTCTTTAGATGCTACATGTTAAGACGTACACGCCACAACAATTCTTTTCGAGATACAACGTGTAGTTTTGGAGATACAAGCTAATTTTGTACGATGCGTTATTTCTTCTCCTAAAGAGTTTCCAATGCGTACGTATATGTCTTTACTCTGCAAAACTGTATTTCCTTATGAAGTGGTATTCTTACATATCCTTTAGAGAGAAAACTGTCCTGTGCCTTCTCTTTTGAGGCTACACACGTAGACATACACGCAACATGAAAGCTTTTCGACTTACAACGTGTTGTTTAGGAAAAACAAGATAATTTCGCACGATGCGGGATTTCCTTAAAACGTGATTTTCTGAAAAATTTTGACGAAAGAAAATTCTCCTTTTGGTTCTCTTTAGATGCTACATGTTAAGACGTACACGCCACAACAATTCTTTTCGAGATACAACGTGTAGTTTTGGAGATACAAGCTAATTTTGTACTATGCGTTATTTCTTCTCGTAAAGAGTTTCCAATGCGTACGTATATGTCTTTACTCTGCAAAACTGTATTTCCTTATGAAGTGGTATTCTTACATATCCTTTCGAGAGAAAACTGTCCTGTGCCTTCTCTTTTGAGGCTACACACTTAGACATACACGCAACATGAAAGCTTTTCGACTTACAACGTGTTGTTTAGGAAAAACAAGATAATTTCGCACGATGCGGGATTTCCTTAAAACGTGATTTTCTGAAAAATTTTGACGAAAGAAAATTCTCCTTTTGGTTCTCTTTAGATGCTACATGTTAAGACGTACACGCCACAACAATTCTTTTCGAGATACAACGTGTAGTTTTGGAGATACAAGCTAATTTTGTACGATGCGTTATTTCTTCTCGTAAAGAGTTTCCAATGCGTACGTATATGTCTTTACTCTGCAAAACTGTATTTCCTTATGAAGTGGTATTCTTACATATCCTTTCGAGAGAAAACTGTCCTGTGCCTTCTCTTTTGAGGCTACACACTTAGACATACACGCAACATGAAAGCTTTTCGACTTACAACGTGTTGTTTAGGAAAAACAAGATAATTTCGCATGATGCGGGATTTCCTTAAAACGTGATTTTCTGAAAAATTTTGACGAAAGAAAATTCTCCTTTTGGTTCTCTTTAGATGCTACATGTTAAGACGTACACGCCACAACAATTCTTTTCGAGGTACAACGTGTAGTTTTGGAGATACAAGCTAATTTTGTACGATGCGTTATTTCTTCTCGTAAAGAGTTTCCAATGCGTACGTATATGTCTTTACTCTGCAAAACTGTATTTCCTTATGAAGTGGTATTCTTACATATCCTTTCGAGAGAAAACTGTCCTGTGCCTTCTCTTTTGAGGCTACACACTTAGACATACACGCAACATGAAAGCTTTTCGACTTACAACGTGTTGTTTAGGAAAAACAAGATAATTTCGCACGATGCGGGATTTCCTTAAAACGTGATTTTCTGAAAAATTTTGACGAAAGAAAATTCTCCTTTTGGTTCTCTTTAGATGCTACATGTTAAGACGTACACGCCACAACAATTCTTTTCGAGGTACAACGTGTAGTTTTGGAGATACAAGCTAATTTTGTACGATGCGTTATTTCTTCTCGTAAAGAGTTTCCAATGCGTACGTATATGTCTTTACTCTGCAAAACTGTATTTCCTTATGAAGTGGTATTCTTACATATCCTTTCGAGAGAAAACTGTCCTGTGCCTTCTCTTTTGAGGCTACACACTTAGACATACACGCAACATGAAAGCTTTTCGACTTACAACGTGTTGTTTAGGAAAAACAAGATAATTTCGCACGATGCGGGATTTCCTTAAAACGTGATTTTCTGAAAAATTTTGACGAAAGAAAATTCTCCTTTTGGTTCTCTTTAGATGCTACATGTTAAGACGTACACGCCACAACAATTCTTTTCGAGATACAACGTGTAGTTTTGGAGATACAAGCTAATTTTGTACGATGCGTTATTTCTTCTCGTAAAGAGTTTCCAATGCGTACGTATATGTCTTTACTCTGCAAAACTGTATTTCCTTATGAAGTGGTATTCTTACATATCCTTTCGAGAGAAAACTGTCCTGTGCCTTCTCTTTTGAGGCTACACACGTAGACATACACGCAACATGAAAGCTTTTCGACTTACAACGTGTTGTTTAGGAAAAACAAGATAATTTCGCACGATGCGGGATTTCCTTAAAACGTGATTTTCTGAAAAATTTTGACGAAAGAAAATTCTCCTCTTGGTTCTCTTTAGATGCTACATGTTAAGACGTACACGCCACAACAATTCTTTTCGAGATACAACGTGTAGTTTTGGAGATACAAGCTAATTTTGTACTATGCGTTATTTCTTCTCGTAAAGAGTTTCCAATGCGTACGTATATGTCTTTACTCTGCAAAACTGTATTTCCTTATGAAGTGGTATTCTTACATATCCTTTCGAGAGAAAACTGTCCTGTGCCTTCTCTTTTGAGGCTACACACTTAGACATACACGCAACAAGAAAGCTTTTCGACTTACAACGTGTTGTTTAGGAAAAACAAGATAATTTCGCACGATGCGGGATTTCCTTAAAACGTGATTTTCTGAAAAATTTTGACGAAATAAAATTCTCCTTTTGGTTCTCTTTAGATGCTACATGTTAAGACGTACACGCCACAACAATTCTTTTCGAGATACAACGTGTAGTTTTGGAGATACAAGCTAATTTTGTACTATGCGTTATTTCTTCTCGTAAAGAGTTTCCAATGCGTACGTATATGTCTTTACTCTGCAAAACTGTATTTCCTTATGAAGTGGTATTCTTACATATCCTTTCGAGAGAAAACTGTCCTGTGCCTTCTCTTTTGAGGCTACACACGTAGACATACACGCAACATGAAAGCTTTTCGACTTACAACGTGTTGTTTAGGAAAAACAAGATAATTTCGCACGATGCGGGATTTCCTTAAAACGTGATTTTCTGAAAAAATTTTGACGAAAGAAAATTCTCCTTTTGGTTCTCTTTAGATGCTACATGTTAAGACGTACACGCCACAACAATTCTTTTCGAGATACAACGTGTAGTTTTGGAGATACAAGCTAATTTTGTACGATGCGTTATTTCTTCTCGTAAAGAGTTTCCAATGCTTACGTATATGTCTTTACTCTGCAAAACTGTATTTCCTTATGAAGTGGTATTCTTACATATCCTTTCGAGAGAAAACTGTCCTGTGCCTTCTCTTTTGAGGCTACACACTTAGACATACACGCAACATGAAAGCTTTTCGACTTACAACGTGTTGTTTAGGAAAAACAAGATAATTTCGCACGATGTGGGATTTCCTTAAAACGTGATTTTCTGAAAAATTTTGACGAAAGAAAATTCTCCTTTTGGTTCTCTTTAGATGCTACATGTTAAGACGTACACGCCACAACAATTCTTTTCGAGATACAACGTGTAGTTTTGGAGATACAAGCTAATTTTGTACGATGCGTTATTTCTTCTCGTAAAGAGTTTCCAATGCGTACGTATATGTCTTTACTCTGCAAAACTGTATTTCCTTATGAAGTGGTATTCTTACATATCCTTTCGAGAGAAAACTGTCCTGTGCCTTCTCTTTTGAGGCTACACACTTAGACATACACGCAACATGAAAGCTTTTCGACTTACAACGTGTTGTTTAGGAAAAACAAGATAATTTCGCACGATGCGGGATTTCCTTAAAACGTGATTTTCTGAAAAATTTTGACGAAAGAAAATTCTCCTTTTGGTTCTCTTTAGATGCTACATGTTAAGACGTACACGCCACAACAATTCTTTTCGAGATACAACGTGTAGTTTTGGAGATACAAGCTAATTTTGTACGATGCGTTATTTCTTCTCGTAAAGAGTTTCCAATGCGTACGTATATGTCTTTACTCTGCAAAACTGTATTTCCTTATGAAGTGGTATTCTTACATATCCTTTCGAGAGAAAACTGTCCTGTGCCTTCTCTTTTGAGGCTACACACGTAGACATACACGCAACATGAAAGCTTTTCGACTTACAACGTGTTGTTTAGGAAAAACAAGATAATTTCGCACGATGCGGGATTTCCTTAAAACGTGATTTTCTGAAAAATTTTGACGAAAGAAAATTCTCCTCTTGGTTCTCTTTAGATGCTACATGTTAAGACGTACACGCCACAACAATTCTTTTCGAGATACAACGTGTAGTTTTGGAGATACAAGCTAATTTTGTACTATGCGTTATTTCTTCTCGTAAAGAGTTTCCAATGCGTACGTATATGTCTTTACTCTGCAAAACTGTATTTCCTTATGAAGTGGTATTCTTACATATCCTTTCGAGAGAAAACTGTCCTGTGCCTTCTCTTTTGAGGCTACACACTTAGACATACACGCAACATGAAAGCTTTTCGACTTACAACGTGTTGTTTAGGAAAAACAAGATAATTTCGCACGATGCGGGATTTCCTTAAAACGTGATTTTCTGAAAAATTTTGACGAAAGAAAATTCTCCTTTTGGTTCTCTTTAGATGCTACATGTTAAGACGTACACGCCACAACAATTCTTTTCGAGATACAACGTGTAGTTTTGGAGATACAAGCTAATTTTGTACGATGCGTTATTCCTTCTCGTAAAGAGTTTCCAATGCGTACGTATATGTCTTTACTCTGCAAAACTGTATTTCCTTATGAAGTGGTATTCTTACATATCCTTTCGAGAGAAAACTGTCCTGTGCCTTCTCTTTTGAGGCTACACACTTAGACATACACGCAACATGAAAGCTTTTCGACTTACAACGTGTTGTTTAGGAAAAACAAGATAATTTCGCACGATGCGGGATTTCCTTAAAACGTGATTTTCTGAAAAATTTTGACGAAAGAAAATTCTCCTTTTGGTTCTCTTTAGATGCTACATGTTAAGACGTACACGCCACAACAATTCTTTTCGAGATACAACCTGTAGTTTTGGAGATACAAGCTAATTTTGTACGATGCGTTATTTCTTCTCGTAAAGAGTTTCCAATGCGTACGTATATGTCTTTACTCTGCAAAACTGTATTTCCTTATGAAGTGGTATTCTTACATATCCTTTCGAGAGAAAACTGTCCTGTGCCTTCTCTTTTGAGGCTACACACTTAGACATACACGCAACAAGAAAGCTTTTCGACTTACAACGTGTTGTTTAGGAAAAACAAGATAATTTCGCACGATGCGGGATTTCCTTAAAACGTGATTTTCTGAAAAATTTTGACGAAAGAAAATTCTCCTTTTGGTTCTCTTTAGATGCTACATGTTAAGACGTACACGCCACAACAATTCTTTTCGAGATACAACGTGTAGTTTTGGAGATACAAGCTAATTTTGTACTATGCGTTATTTCTTCTCGTAAAGAGTTTCCAATGCGTACGTATATGTCTTTACTCTGCAAAACTGTATTTCCTTATGAAGTGGTATTCTTACATATCCTTTCGAGAGAAAACTGTCCTGTGCCTTCTCTTTTGAGGCTACACACGTAGACATACACGCAACATGAAAGCTTTTCGACTTACAACGTGTTGTTTAGGAAAAACAAGATAATTTCGCACGATGCGGGATTTCCTTAAAACGTGATTTTCTGAAAAAATTTTGACGAAAGAAAATTCTCCTTTTGGTTCTCTTTAGATGCTACATGTTAAGACGTACACGCCACAACAATTCTTTTCGAGATACAACGTGTAGTTTTGGAGATACAAGCTAATTTTGTACGATGCGTTATTTCTTCTCGTAAAGAGTTTCCAATGCTTACGTATATGTCTTTACTCTGCAAAACTGTATTTCCTTATGACGTGGTATTCTTACATATCCTTTCGAGAGAAAACTGTCCTGTGCCTTCTCTTTGGAGGCTACACACGTAGACATACACGCAACATGAAAGCTTTTCGACTTACAACGTGTTGTTTAGGAAAAACAAGATAATTTCGCACGATGCGGGATTTCCTTAAAACGTGATTTTCTGAAAAATTTTGATGAAAGAAAATTCTCCTTTTGGTTCTCTTTAGATGCTACATGTTAAGACGTACACGCCACAACAATTCTTTTCGAGATACAACGTGTAGTTTTGGAGATACAAGCTAATTTTGTACTATGCGTTATTTCTTCTCGTAAAGAGTTTCCAATGCGTACGTATATGTCTTTACTCTGCAAAACTGTATTTCCTAATGAAGTGGTATTCTTACATATCCTTCGAGAGAAAACTGTCCTGTGCCTTCTCTTTTGAGGCTACACACGTAGACATACATGCAACATGAAAGCTTTTCGACTTACAACGTGTTGTTTAGGAAAAACAAGATAATTTCGCACGATGCGGGATTTCCTTAAAACGTGATTTTCTGAAAAATTTTGACGAAAGAAAATTCTCCTTTTGGTTCTCTTTAGATGCTACATGTTAAGACGTACACGCCACAAAAATTCTTTTCGAGATACAACGTGTAGTTTTGGAGATACAAGCTAATTTTGTACTATGCGTTATTTCTTCTCGTAAAGAGTTTCCAATGCGTACGTATATGTCTTTACTCTGCAAAACTGTATTTCCTTATGAAGTGGTATTCTTACATATCCTTTCGAGAGAAAACTGTCCTGTGCCTTCTCTTTTGAGGCTACACACGTAGACATACACGCAACATGAAAGCTTTTCGACTTACAACGTGTTGTTTAGGAAAAACAAGATAATTTCGCACGATGCGGGATTTCCTTAAAACGTGATTTTCTGAAAAAATTTTGACGAAAGAAAATTCTCCTTTTGGTTCTCTTTAGATGCTACATGTTAAGACGTACACGCCACAACAATTCTTTTCGAGATACAACGTGTAGTTTTGGAGATACAAGCTAATTTTGTACGATGCGTTATTTCTTCTCGTAAAGAGTTTCCAATGCTTACGTATATGTCTTTACTCTGCAAAACTGTATTTCCTTATGAAGTGGTATTCTTACATATCCTTTCGAGAGAAAACTGTCCTGTGCCTTCTCTTTTGAGGCTACACATGTAGACATACACGCAACATGAAAGCTTTTCGACTTACAACGTGTTGTTTAGGAAAAACAAGATAATTTCGCACGATGCGGGATTTCCTTAAAACGTGATTTTCTGAAAAATTTTGACGAAAGAAAATTCACCTTTTGGTTCTCTTTAGATGCTACATGTTAAGACGTACACGCCACAACAATTCTTTTCGAGATACAACGTGTAGTTTTGGAGATACAAGCTAATTTTGTACTATGCGTTATTTCTTCTCGTAAAGAGTTTCCAATGCGTACGTATATGTCTTTACTCTGCAAAACTGTATTTCCTTATGAAGTGGTATTCTTACATATCCTTTCGAGAGAAAACTGTCCTGTGCCTTCTCTTTTGAGGCTACACACGTAGACATACACGCAACATGAAAGCTTTTCGACTTACAACGTGTTGTTTAGGAAAAACAAGATAATTTCGCACGATGCGGGATTTCCTTAAAACGTGATTTTCTGAAAAATTTTGACGAAAGAAAATTCTCCTTTTGGTTCTCTTTAGATGCTACATGTTAAGACGTACACGCCACAACAATTCTTTTCGAGATACAACGTGTAGTTTTGGAGATACAAGCTAATTTTGTACTATGCGTTATTTCTTCTCGTAAAGAGTTTCCAATGCGTACGTATATGTCTTTACTCTGCAAAACTGTATTTCCTTATGAAGTGGTATTCTTACATATCCTTTCGAGAGAAAACTGTCCTGTGCCTTCTCTTTTGAGGCTACACACGTAGACATACACGCAACATGAAAGCTTTTCGACTTACAACGTGTTGTTTAGGAAAAACAAGATAATTTCGCACGATGCGGGATTTCCTTAAAACGTGATTTTCTGAAAAATTTTGACGAAAGAAAATTCTCCTTTTGGTTTTCTTTAGATGCTACATGTTAAGACGTACACGCCACAACAATTCTTTTCGAGATACAACGTGTAGTTTTGGAGATACAAGCTAATTTTGTACTATGCGTTATTTCTTCTCGTAAAGAGTTTCCAATGCGTACGTATATGTCTTTACTCTGCAAAACTGTATTTCCTTATGAAGTGGTATTCTTACATATCCTTTCGAGAGAAAACTGTCCTGTGCCTTCTCTTTTGAGGCTACACACTTAGACATACACGCAACAAGAAAGCTTTTCGACTTACAACGTGTTGTTTAGGAAAAACAAGATAATTTCTCACGATGCGGGATTTCCTTAAAACGTGATTTTCTGAAAAATTTTGACGAAAGAAAATTCTCCTTTTGGTTCTCTTTAGATGCTACATGTTAAGACGTACACGCCACAACAATTCTTTTCGAGATACAACGTGTAGTTTTGGAGATACAAGCTAATTTTGTACTATGCGTTATTTCTTCTCGTAAAGAGTTTCCAATGGGTACGTATATGTCTTTACTCTGCAAAACTGTATTTCCTTATGAAGTGGTATTCTTACATATCCTTTCGAGAGAAAACTGTCCTGTGCCTTCTCTTTTGAGGCTACACACGTAGACATACACGCAACATGAAAGCTTTTCGACTTACAACGTGTTGTTTAGGAAAAACAAGATAATTTCGCACGATGCGGGATTTCCTTAAAACGTGATTTTCTGAAAAAATTTTGACGAAAGAACATTCTCCTTTTGGTTCTCTTTAGATGCTACATGTTAAGACGTACACGCCACAACAATTCTTTTCGAGATACAACGTGTAGTTTTGGAGATACAAGCTAATTTTGTACGATGCGTTATTTCTTCTCGTAAAGAGTTTCCAATGCTTACGTATATGTCTTTACTCTGCAAAACTGTATTTCCTTATGAAGTGGTATTCTTACATATCCTTTCGAGAGAAAACTGTCCTGTGCCTTCTCTTTTGAGGCTACACACGTAGACATACACGCAACATGAAAGCTTTTCGACTTACAACGTGTTGTTTAGGAAAAACAAGATAATTTCGCACGATGCGGGATTTCCTTAAAACGTGATTTTCTGAAAAATTTTGATGAAAGAAAATTCTCCTTTTGGTTCTCTTTAGATGCTACATGTTAAGACGTACACGCCACAACAATTCTTTTCGAGATACAACGTGTAGTTTTGGAGATACAAGCTAATTTTGTACTATGCGTTATTTCTTCTCGTAAAGAGTTTCCAATGCGTACGTATATGTCTTTACTCTGCAAAACTGTATTTCCTTATGAAGTGGTATTCTTACATATCCTTCGAGAGAAAACTGTCCTGTGCCTTCTCTTTTGAGGCTACACACGTAGACATACATGCAACATGAAAGCTTTTCGACTTACAACGTGTTGTTTAGGAAAAACAAGATAATTTCGCACGATGCGGGATTTCCTTAAAACGTGATTTTCTGAAAAATTTTGACGAAAGAAAATTCTCCTTTTGGTTCTCTTTAGATGCTACATGTTAAGACGTACACGCCACAACAATTCTTTTCGAGATACAACGTGTAGTTTTGGAGATACAAGCTAATTTTGTACGATGCGTTATTTCTTCTCGTAAAGAGTTTCCAATGCTTACGTATATGTCTTTACTCTGCAAAACTGTATTTCCTTATGAAGTGGTATTCTTACATATCCTTTCGAGAGAAAACTGTCCTGTGCCTTCTCTTTTGAGGCTACACACGTAGACATACACGCAACATGAAAGCTTTTCGACTTACAACGTGTTGTTTAGGAAAAACAAGATAATTTCGCACGATGCGGGATTTCCTTAAAACGTGATTTTCTGAAAAATTTTGAGGAAAGAAAATTCTCCTTTTGGTTCTCTTTAGATGCTACATGTTAAGACGTACACGCCACAACAATTCTTTTCGAGATACAACGTGTAGTTTTGGAGATACAAGCTAATTTTGTACTATGCGTTATTTCTTCTCGTAAAGAGTTTCCAATGCGTACGTATATGTCTTTACTCTGCAAAACTGTATTTCCTTATGAAGTGGTATTCTTACATATCCTTTCGAGAGAAAACTGTCCTGTGCCTTCTCTTTTGAGGCTACACACTTAGACATACACGCAACATGAAAGCTTTTCGACTTACAACGTGTTGTTTAGGAAAAACAAGATAATTTCGCACGATGCGGGATTTCCTTAAAACGTGATTTTCTGAAAAATTTTGACGAAAGAAAATTCTCCTTTTGGTTCTCTTTAGATGCTACATGTTAAGACGTACACGCCACAACAATTCTTTTCGAGATACAACGTGTAGTTTTGGAGATACAAGCTAATTTTGTACTATGCGTTATTTCTTCTCGTAAAGAGTTTCCAATGCGTATGTATATGTCTTTACTCTGCAAAACTGTATTTCCTTATGAAGTGGTATTCTTACATATCCTTTCGAGAGAAAACTGTCCTGTGCCTTCTCTTTTGAGGCTACACACGTAGACATACACGCAACATGAAAGCTTTTCGACTTACAACGTGTTGTTTAGGAAAAACAAGATAATTTCGCACGATGCGGGATTTCCTTAAAACGTGATTTTCTGAAAAATTTTGACGAAAGAAAATTCTCCTTTTGGTTTTCTTTAGATGCTACATGTTAAGACGTACACGCCACAACAATTCTTTTCGAGATACAACGTGTAGTTTTGGAGATACAAGCTAATTTTGTACTATGCGTTATTTCTTCTCGTAAAGAGTTTCCAATGCGTACGTATATGTCTTTACTCTGCAAAACTGTATTTCCTTATGAAGTGGTATTCTTACATATCCTTTCGAGAGAAAACTGTCCTGTGCCTTCTCTTTTGAGGCTACACACGTAGACATACACGCAACATGAAAGCTTTTCGACTTACAACGTGTTGTTTAGGAAAAACAAGATAATTTCGCACGATGCGGGATTTCCTTAAAACGTGATTTTCTGAAAAAATTTTGACGAAAGAAAATTCTCCTTTTGGTTCTCTTTAGACGCTACATGTTAAGACGTACACGCCACAACAATTCTTTTCGAGATACAACGTGTAGTTTTGGAGATACAAGCTAATTTTGTACGATGCGTTATTTCTTCTCGTAAAGAGTTTCCAATGCTTACGTATATGTCTTTACTCTGCAAAACTGTATTTCCTTATGAAGTGGTATTCTTACATATCCTTTCGAGAGAAAACTGTCCTGTGCCTTCTCTTTTGAGGCTACACACGTAGACATACACGCAACATGAAAGCTTTTCGACTTACAACGTGTTGTTTAGGAAAAACAAGATAATTTCGCACGATGCGGGATTTCCTTAAAACGTGATTTTCTGAAAAATTTTGACGAAAGAAAATTCTCCTTTTGGTTCTCTTTAGATGCTACATGTTAAGACGTACACGCCACAACAATTCTTTTCGAGATACAACGTGTAGTTTTGGAGATACAAGCTAATTTTGTACTATGCGTTATTTCTTCTCGTAAAGAGTTTCCAATGCGTACGTATATGTCTTTACTCTGCAAAACTGTATTTCCTTATGAAGTGGTATTCTTACATATCCTTTCGAGAGAAAACTGTCCTGTGCCTTCTCTTTTGAGGCTACACACGTAGACATACACGCAACATGAAAGCTTTTCGACTTACAACGTGTTGTTTAGGAAAAACAAGATAATTTCGCACGATGCGGGATTTCCTTAAAACGTGATTTTCTGAAAAATTTTGACGAAAGAAAGTTCTCCTTTTGGTTCTCTTTAGATGCTACATGTTAAGACGTACACGCCACAACAATTCTTTTCGAGATTCAACGTGTAGTTTTGGAGATACAAGCTAATTTTGTACTATGCGTTATTACTTCTCGTAAAGAGTTTCCAATGCGTACGTATATGTCTTTACTCTGCAAAACTGTATTTCCTTATGAAGTGGTATTCTTACGTATCCTTTCGAGAGAAAACTGTCCTGTGCCTTCTCTTTTGAGGCTACACACTTAGACATACACGCAACATGAAAGCTTTTCGACTTACAACGTGTTGTTTAAGAAAAACAAGATAATTTCGCACGATGCGGGATTTCCTTAAAACGTGATTTTCTGAAAAATTTTGACGAAAGAAAGTTCTCCTTTTGGTTCTCTTTAGATGCTACATGTTAAGACGTACACGCCACAACAATTCTTTTCGAGATACAACGTGTAGTTTTGGAGATACAAGCTAATTTTGTACTATGCGTTATTACTTCTCGTAAAGAGTTTCCAATGCGTACGTATATGTCTTTACTCTGCAAAACTGTATTTCCTTATGAAGTGGTATTCTTACGTATCCTTTCGAGAGAAAACTGTCCTGTGCCTTCTCTTTTGAGGCTACACACTTAGACATACACGCAACATGAAAGCTTTTCGACTTACAACGTGTTGTTTAGGAAAAACAAGATAATTTCGCACGATGCGGGATTTCCTTAAAACGTGATTTTCTGAAAAATTTTGACGAAAGAAAATTCTCCTTTTGGTTCTCTATAGATGCTACATGTTAAGACGTACATGCCACAACAATTCTTTTCGAGATACAACGTGTAGTTTTGGAGATACAAGCTAATTTTGTACTATGCGTTATTTCTTCTCGTAAAGAGTTTCCAATGCGTACGTATATGTCTTTACTCTGCAAAACTGTATTTCCTTATGAAGTGGTATTCTTACATATCCTTTCGAAAGAAAACTGTCCTGTGCCTTCTCTTTTGAGGCTACACACTTAGACATACACGCAACATGAAAGCTTTTCGACTTACAACGTGTTGTTTAGGAAAAACAAGATAATTTCGCACGATGCGGGATTTCCTTAAAACGTGATTTTCTGAAAAATTTTGACGAAAGAAAATTCTCCTTTTGGTTCTCTTTAGATGCTACATGTTAAGACGTACACGCCACAACAATTCTTTTCGAGATACAACGTGTAGTTTTGGAGATACAAGCTAATTTTGTACTATGCGTTATTTCTTCTCGTAAAGAGTTTCCAATGCGTACGTATATGTCTTTACTCTGCAAAACTGTATTTCCTTATGAAGTGGTATTCTTACATATCCTTTCGAGAGAAAACTGTCCTGTGCCTTCTCTTTTGAGGCTACACACTTAGACATACACGCAACATGAAAGCTTTTCGACTTACAACGTGTTGTTTAGGAAAAACAAGATAATTTCGCACGATGCGGGATTTCCTTAAAACGTGATTTTCTGAATTATTTTGACGAAAGAAAATTCTCCTTTTGGTTCTCTTTAGATGCTACATGTTAAGACGTACATGCCACAACAATTCTTTTCGAGATACAACGTGTAGTTTTGGAGATACAAGCTAATTTTGTACTATGCGTTATTTCTTCTCGTAAAGAGTTTCCAATGCGTACGTATATGTCTTTACTCTGCAAAACTGTATTTCCTTATGAAGTGGTATTCTTACATATCCTTTCGAGAGAAAACTGTCCTGTGCCTTCTCTTTTGAGGCTACACACTTAGACATACACGCAACATGAAAGCTTTTCGACTTACAACGTGTTGTTTAGGAAAAACAAGATAATTTCGCACGATGCGGGATTTCCTTAAAACGTGATTTTCTGAAAAATTTTGACGAAAGAAAATTCTCCTTTTGGTTCTCTTTAGATGCTACATGTTAAGACGTACATGCCACAACAATTCTTTTCGAGATACAACGTGTAGTTTTGGAGATACAAGCTAATTTTGTACTATGCGTTATTTCTTCTCGTAAAGAGTTTCCAATGCGTACGTATATGTCTTTACTCTGCAAAACTGTATTTCCTTATGAAGTGGTATTCTTACATATCCTTTCGAGAGAAAACTGTCCTGTGCCTTCTCTTTTGAGGCTACACACGTAGACATACACGCAACATGAAAGCTTTTCGACTTACAACGTGTTGTTTAGGAAAAAGAAGATAATTTTGCACGATGCGGGATTTCCTTAAAACGTGATTTTCTGAAAAATTTTGACGAAAGAAAATTCTCCTTTTCGTTCTCTTTAGATGCTACATGTTAAGACGTACACGCCACAACAATTCTTTTCGAGATACAACGTGTAGTTTTGGAGATACAAGCTAATTTTGTACTATGCGTTATTTCTTCTCGTAAAGAGTTTCCAATGCGTACGTATATGTCTTTACTCTGCAAAGCTGTATTTCCTTATGAAGTGGTATTCTTACATATCCTTTCGAGAGAAAACTGTCCTGTGCATTCTCTTTTGAGGCTACACACTTAGACATACACGCAACATGAAAGCTTTTCGACTTACAACGTGTTGTTTAGGAAAAACAAGATAATTTCGCACGATGCGGGATTTCCTTAAAACGTGATTTTCTGAAAAAATTTGACGAAAGAAAATTCTCCTTTTGGTTCTCTTTAGATGCTACATGTTAAGACGTACACGCCACAACAATTCTTTTCGAGATACAACGTGTAGTTTTGGAGATACAAGCTAATTTTGTACGATGCGTTATTCCTTCTCGTAAAGAGTTTCCAATGCGTACGTATATGTCTTTACTCTGCAAAACTGTATTTCCTTATGAAGTGGTATTCTTACATATCCTTTCGAGAGAAAACTGTCCTGTGCCTTCTCTTTTGAGGCTACACACTTAGACATACACGCAACATGAAAGCTTTTCGACTTACAACGTGTTGTTTAGGAAAAACAAGATAATTTCGCACGATGCGGGATTTCCTTAAAACGTGATTTTCTGAAAAATTTTGACGAAAGAAAATTCTCCTTTTGGTTCTCTTTAGATGCTACATGTTAAGTCGTACACGCCACAACAATTCTTTTCGAGATACAACCTGTAGTTTTGGAGATACAAGCTAATTTTGTACGATGCGTTATTTCTTCTCGTAAAGAGTTTCCAATGCGTACGTATATGTCTTTACTCTGCAAAACTGTATTTCCTTATGAAGTGGTATTCTTACATATCCTTTTGAGAGAAAACTGTCCTGTGCCTTCTCTTTTGAGGCTACACACTTAGACATACACGCAACAAGAAAGCTTTTCGACTTACAACGTGTAGTTTAGGAAAAACAAGATAATTTCGCACGATGCGGGATTTCCTTAAAACGTGATTTTCTGAAAAATTTTGACGAAAGAAAATTCTCCTTTTGGTTCTCTTTAGATGCTACATGTTAAGACGTACACGCCACAACAATTCTTTTCGAGATACAACGTGTAGTTTTGGAGATACAAGCTAATTTTGTACTATGCGTTATTTCTTCTCGTAAAGAGTTTCCAATGCGTACGTATATGTCTTTACTCTGCAAAACTGTATTTCCTTATGAAGTGGTATTCTTACATATCCTTTCGAGAGAAAACTGTCCTGTGCCTTCTCTTTTGAGGCTACACACGTAGACATACACGCAACATGAAAGCTTTTCGACTTACAACGTGTTGTTTAGGAAAAACAAGATAATTTCGCACGATGCGGGATTTCCTTAAAACGTGATTTTCTGAAAAATTTTGACGAAAGAAAGTTCTCCTTTTGGTTCTCTTTAGATGCTACATGTTAAGACGTACACGCCACAACAATTCTTTTCGAGATACAACGTGTAGTTTTGGAGATACAAGCTAATTTTGTACGATGCGTTATTTCTTCTCGTAAAGAGTTTCCAATGCTTACGTATATGTCTTTACTCTGCAAAACTGTATTTCCTTATGAAGTGGTATTCTTACATATCCTTTCGAGAGAAAACTGTCCTGTGCCTTCTCTTTTGAGGCTACACACGTAGACATACACGCAACATGAAAGCTTTTCGACTTACAACGTGTTGTTTAGGAAAAACAAGATAATTTCGCACGATGCGGGATTTCCTTAAAACGTGATTTTCTGAAAAATTTTGATGAAAGAAAATTCTCCTTTTGGTTCTCTTTAGATGCTACATGTTAAGACGTACACGCCACAACAATTCTTTTCGAGATACAACGTGTAGTTTTGGAGATACAAGCTAATTTTGTACTATGCGTTATTTCTTCTCGTAAAGAGTTTCCAATGCGTACGTATATGTCTTTACTCTGCAAAACTGTATTTCCTTATGAAGTGGTATTCTTACATATCCTTCGAGAGAAAACTGTCCTGTGCCTTCTCTTTTGAGGCTACACACGTAGACATACATGCAACATGAAAGCTTTTCGACTTACAACGTGTTGTTTAGGAAAAACAAGATAATTTCGCACGATGCGGGATTTCCTTAAAACGTGATTTTCTGAAAAATTTTGACGAAAGAAAATTCTCCTTTTGGTTCTCTTTAGATGCTACATGTTAAGACGTACACGCCACAAAAATTCTTTTCGAGATACAACGTGTAGTTTTGGAGATACAAGCTAATTTTGTACTATGCGTTATTTCTTCTCGTAAAGAGTTTCCAATGCGTACGTATATGTCTTTACTCTGCAAAACTGTATTTCCTTATGAAGTGGTATTCTTACATATCCTTTCGAGAGAAAACTGTCCTGTGCCTTCTCTTTTGAGGCTACACACGTAGACATACACGCAACATGAAAGCTTTTCGACTTACAACGTGTTGTTTAGGAAAAACAAGATAATTTCGCACGATGCGGGATTTCCTTAAAACGTGATTTTCTGAAAAAATTTTGACGAAAGAAAATTCTCCTTTTGGTTCTCTTTAGATGCTACATGTTAAGACGTACACGCCACAACAATTCTTTTCGAGATACAACGTGTAGTTTTGGAGATACAAGCTAATTTTGTACGATGCGTTATTTCTTCTCGTAAAGAGTTTCCAATGCTTACGTATATGTCTTTACTCTGCAAAACTGTATTTCCTTATGAAGTGGTATTCTTACATATCCTTTCGAGAGAAAACTGTCCTGTGCCTTCTCTTTTGAGGCTACACACGTAGACATACACGCAACATGAAAGCTTTTCGACTTACAACGTGTTGTTTAGGAAAAACAAGATAATTTCGCACGATGCGGGATTTCCTTAAAACGTGATTTTCTGAAAAATTTTGACGAAAGAAAATTCTCCTTTTGGTTCTCTTTAGATGCTACATGTTAAGACGTACACGCCACAACAATTCTTTTCGAGATACAACGTGTAGTTTTGGAGATACAAGCTAATTTTGTACTATGCGTTATTTCTTCTCGTAAAGAGTTTCCAATGCGTACGTATATGTCTTTACTCTGCAAAACTGTATTTCCTTATGAAGTGGTATTCTTACATATCCTTTCGAGAGAAAACTGTCCTGTGCCTTCTCTTTTGAGGCTACACACTTAGACATACACGCAACATGAAAGCTTTTCGACTTACAACGTGTTGTTTAGGAAAAACAAGATAATTTCGCACGATGCGGGATTTCCTTAAAACGTGATTTTCTGAAAAATTTTGACGAAAGAAAATTCTCCTTTTGGTTCTCTTTAGATGCTACATGTTAAGACGTACACGCCACAACAATTCTTTTCGAGATACAACGTGTAGTTTTGGAGATACAAGCTAATTTTGTACTATGCGTTATTTCTTCTCGTAAAGAGTTTCCAATGCGTATGTATATGTCTTTACTCTGCAAAACTGTATTTCCTTATGAAGTGGTATTCTTACATATCCTTTCGAGAGAAAACTGTCCTGTGCCTTCTCTTTTGAGGCTACACACGTAGACATACACGCAACATGAAAGCTTTTCGACTTACAACGTGTTGTTTAGGAAAAACAAGATAATTTCGCACGATGCGGGATTTCCTTAAAACGTGATTTTCTGAAAAATTTTGACGAAAGAAAATTCTCCTTTTGGTTTTCTTTAGATGCTACATGTTAAGACGTACACGCCACAACAATTCTTTTCGAGATACAACGTGTAGTTTTGGAGATACAAGCTAATTTTGTACTATGCGTTATTTCTTCTCGTAAAGAGTTTCCAATGCGTACGTATATGTCTTTACTCTGCAAAACTGTATTTCCTTATGAAGTGGTATTCTTACATATCCTTTCGAGAGAAAACTGTCCTGTGCCTTCTCTTTTGAGGCTACACACGTAGACATACACGCAACATGAAAGCTTTTCGACTTACAACGTGTTGTTTAGGAAAAACAAGATAATTTCGCACGATGCGGGATTTCCTTAAAACGTGATTTTCTGAAAAAATTTTGACGAAAGAAAATTCTCCTTTTGGTTCTCTTTAGACGCTACATGTTAAGACGTACACGCCACAACAATTCTTTTCGAGATACAACGTGTAGTTTTGGAGATACAAGCTAATTTTGTACGATGCGTTATTTCTTCTCGTAAAGAGTTTCCAATGCTTACGTATATGTCTTTACTCTGCAAAACTGTATTTCCTTATGAAGTGGTATTCTTACATATCCTTTCGAGAGAAAACTGTCCTGTGCCTTCTCTTTTGAGGCTACACACTTAGACATACACGCAACATGAAAGCTTTTCGACTTACAACGTGTTGTTTAGGAAAAACAAGATAATTTCGCACGATGCGGGATTTCCTTAAAACGTGATTTTCTGAAAAATTTTGACGAAAGAAAATTCTCCTTTTGGTTCTCTTTAGATGCTACATGTTAAGACGTACACGCCACAACAATTCTTTTCGAGATACAACGTGTAGTTTTGGAGATACAAGCTAATTTTGTACTATGCGTTATTTCTTCTCGTAAAGAGTTTCCAATGCGTACGTATATGTCTTTACTCTGCAAAACTGTATTTCCTTATGAAGTGGTATTCTTACATATCCTTTCGAGAGAAAACTGTCCTGTGCCTTCTCTTTTGAGGCTACACACGTAGACATACACGCAACATGAAAGCTTTTCGACTTACAACGTGTAGTTTAGGAAAAACAAGATAATTTCGCACGATGCGGGATTTCCTTAAAACGTGATTTTCTGAAAAATTTTGACGAAAGAAAATTCTCCTTTTGGTTCTCTTTAGATGCTACATGTTAAGACGTACACGCCACAACAATTCTTTTCGAGATACAACGTGTAGTTTTGGAGATACAAGCTAATTTTGTACTATGCGTTATTTCTTCTCGTAAAGAGTTTCCAATGCGTACGTATATGTCTTTACTCTGCAAAACTGTATTTCCTTATGAAGTGGTATTCTTACATATCCTTTCGAGAGAAAACTGTCCTGTGCCTTCTCTTTTGAGGCTACACACGTAGACATACACGCAACATGAAAGCTTTTCGACTTACAACGTGTTGTTTAGGAAAAACAAGATAATTTCGCACGATGCGGGATTTCCTTAAAACGTGATTTTCTGAAAAATTTTGACGAAAGAAAGTTCTCCTTTTGGTTCTCTTTAGATGCTACATGTTAAGACGTACACGCCACAACAATTCTTTTCGAGATACAACGTGTAGTTTTGGAGATACAAGCTAATTTTGTACTATGCGTTATTACTTCTCGTAAAGAGTTTCCAATGCGTACGTATATGTCTTTACTCTGCAAAACTGTATTTCCTTATGAAGTGGTATTCTTACGTATCCTTTCGAGAGAAAACTGTCCTGTGCCTTCTCTTTTGAGGCTACACACTTAGACATACACGCAACATGAAAGCTTTTCGACTTACAACGTGTTGTTTAAGAAAAACAAGATAATTTCGCACGATGCGGGATTTCCTTAAAACGTGATTTTCTGAAAAATTTTGACGAAAGAAAGTTCTCCTTTTGGTTCTCTTTAGATGCTACATGTTAAGACGTACACGCCACAACAATTCTTTTCGAGATACAACGTGTAGTTTTGGAGATACAATCTAATTTTGTACTATGCGTTATTACTTCTCGTAAAGAGTTTCCAATGCGTACGTATATGTCTTTACTCTGCAAAACTGTATTTCCTTATGAAGTGGTATTCTTACGTATCCTTTCGAGAGAAAACTGTCCTGTGCCTTCTCTTTTGAGGCTACACACTTAGACATACACGCAACATGAAAGCTTTTCGACTTACAACGTGTTGTTTAGGAAAAACAAGATAATTTCGCACGATGCGGGATTTCCTTAAAACGTGATTTTCTGAAAAATTTTGACGAAAGAAAATTCTCCTTTTGGTTCTCTATAGATGCTACATGTTAAGACGTACATGCCACAACAATTCTTTTCGAGATACAACGTGTAGTTTTGGAGATACAAGCTAATTTTGTACTATGCGTTATTTCTTCTCGTAAAGAGTTTCCAATGCGTACGTATATGTCTTTACTCTGCAAAACTGTATTTCCTTATGAAGTGGTATTCTTACATATCCTTTCGAAAGAAAACTGTCCTGTGCCTTCTCTTTTGAGGCTACACACTTAGACATACACGCAACATGAAAGCTTTTCGACTTACAACGTGTTGTTTAGGAAAAACAAGATAATTTCGCACGATGCGGGATTTCCTTAAAACGTGATTTTCTGAAAAATTTTGACGAAAGAAAATTCTCCTTTTGGTTCTCTTTAGATGCTACATGTTAAGACGTACACGCCACAACAATTCTTTTCGAGATACAACGTGTAGTTTTGGAGATACAAGCTAATTTTGTACTATGCGTTATTTCTTCTCGTAAAGAGTTTCCAATGCGTACGTATATGTCTTTACTCTGCAAAACTGTATTTCCTTATGAAGTGGTATTCTTACATATCCTTTCGAGAGAAAACTGTCCTGTGCCTTCTCTTTTGAGGCTACACACTTAGACATACACGCAACATGAAAGCTTTTCGACTTACAACGTGTTGTTTAGGAAAAACAAGATAATTTCGCACGATGCGGGATTTCCTTAAAACGTGATTTTCTGAAAAATTTTGACGAAAGAAAATTCTCCTTTTGGTTCTCTTTAGATGCTACATGTTAAGACGTACATGCCACAACAATTCTTTTCGAGATACAACGTGTAGTTTTGGAGATACAAGCTAATTTTGTACTATGCGTTATTTCTTCTCGTAAAGAGTTTCCAATGCGTACGTATATGTCTTTACTCTGCAAAACTGTATTTCCTTATGAAGTGGTATTCTTACATATCCTTTCGAGAGAAAACTGTCCTGTGCCTTCTCTTTTGAGGCTACACACTTAGACATACACGCAACATGAAAGCTTTTCGACTTACAACGTGTTGTTTAGGAAAAACAAGATAATTTCGCACGATGCGGGATTTCCTTAAAACGTGATTTTCTGAAAAATTTTGACGAAAGAAAATTCTCCTTTTGGTTCTCTTTAGATGCTACATGTTAAGACGTACACGCCACAACAATTCTTTTCGAGATACAACGTGTAGTTTTGGAGATACAAGCTAATTTTGTACTATGCGTTATTTCTTCTCGTAAAGAGTTTCCAATGCGTACGTATATGTCTTTACTCTGCAAAACTGTATTTCCTTATGAAGTGGTATTCTTACATATCCTTTCGAGAGAAAACTGTCCTGTGCCTTCTCTTTTGAGGCTACACACGTAGACATACACGCAACATGAAAGCTTTTCGACTTACAACGTGTTGTTTAGGAAAAAGAAGATAATTTCGCACGATGCGGGATTTCCTTAAAACGTGATTTTCTGAAAAATTTTGACGAAAGAAAATTCTCCTTTTCGTTCTCTTTAGATGCTACATGTTAAGACGTACACGCCACAACAATTCTTTTCGAGATACAACGTGTAGTTTTGGAGATACAAGCTAATTTTGTACTATGCGTTATTTCTTCTCGTAAAGTGTTTCCAATGCGTACGTATATGTCTTTACTCTGCAAAACTGTATTTCCTTATGAAGTGGTATTCTTACATATCCTTTCGAGAGAAAACTGTCCTGTGCCTTCTCTTTTGAGGCTACACACGTAGACATACACGCAACATGAAAGCTTTTCGACTTACAACCTGTTGTTTAGGAAAAACAAGATAATTTCGCACGATGCGGGATTTCCTTAAAACGTGATTTTCTGAAAAATTTTGACGAAAGAAAATTCTCCTTTTGGTTCTCTTTAGATGCTACATGTTAAGACGTACACGCCACAACAATTCTTTTCGAGATACAACGTGTAGTTTTGGAGATACAAGCTAATTTTGTACTATGCGTTATTTCTTCTCGTAAAGAGTTTCCAATGCGTACGTATATGTCTTTACTCTGCAAAGCTGTATTTCCTTATGAAGTGGTATTCTTACATATCCTTTCGAGAGAAAACTGTCCTGTGCATTCTCTTTTGAGGCTACACACTTAGACATACACGCAACATGAAAGCTTTTCGACTTACAACGTGTTGTTTAGGAAAAACAAGATAATTTCGCACGATGCGGGATTTCCTTAAAACGTGATTTTCTGAAAAAATTTGACGAAAGAAAATTCTCCTTTTGGTTCTCTTTAGATGCTACATGTTAAGACGTACACGCCACAACAATTCTTTTCGAGATACAACGTGTAGTTTTGGAGATACAAGCTAATTTTGTACGATGCGTTATTCCTTCTCGTAAAGAGTTTCCAATGCGTACGTATATGTCTTTACTCTGCAAAACTGTATTTCCTTATGAAGTGGTATTCTTACATATCCTTTCGAGAGAAAACTGTCCTGTGCCTTCTCTTTTGAGGCTACACACTTAGACATACACGCAACATGAAAGCTTTTCGACTTACAACGTGTTGTTTAGGAAAAACAAGATAATTTCGCACGATGCGGGATTTCCTTAAAATGTGATTTTCTGAAAAATTTTGACGAAAGAAAATTCTCCTTTTGGTTCTCTTTAGATGCTACATGTTAAGACGTACACGCCACAACAATTCTTTTCGAGATACAACCTGTAGTTTTGGAGATACAAGCTAATTTTGTACGATGCGTTATTTCTTCTCGTAAAGAGTTTCCAATGCGTACGTATATGTCTTTACTCTGCAAAACTGTATTTCCTTATGAAGTGGTATTCTTACATATCCTTTTGAGAGAAAACTGTCCTGTGCCTTCTCTTTTGAGGCTACACACTTAGACATACACGCAACAAGAAAGCTTTTCGACTTACAACGTGTTGTTTAGGAAAAACAAGATAATTTCGCACGATGCGGGATTTCCTTAAAACGTGATTTTCTGAAAAATTTTGACGAAAGAAAATTCTCCTTTTGGTTCTCTTTAGATGCTACATGTTAAGACGTACACGCCACAACAATTCTTTTCGAGATACAACGTGTAGTTTTGGAGATACAAGCTAATTTTGTACTATGCGTTATTTCTTCTCGTAAAGAGTTTCCAATGCGTACGTATATGTCTTTACTCTGCAAAACTGTATTTCCTTATGAAGTGGTATTCTTACATATCCTTTCGAGAGAAAACTGTCCTGTGCCTTCTCTTTTGAGGCTACACACGTAGACATACACGCAACATGAAAGCTTTTCGACTTACAACGTGTTGTTTAGGAAAAACAAGATAATTTCGCACGATGCGGGATTTCCTTAAAACGTGATTTTCTGAAAAAATTTTGACGAAAGAAAATTCTCCTTTTGGTTCTCTTTAGATGCTACATGTTAAGACGTACACGCCACAACAATTCTTTTCGAGATACAACGTGTAGTTTTGGAGATACAAGCTAATTTTGTACTATGCGTTATTTCTTCTCGTAAAGAGTTTCCAATGCGTACGTATATGTCTTTACTCTGCAAAACTTTATTTCCTTATGAAGTGGTATTCTTACATATCCTTTCGAGAGAAAACTGTCCTGTGCCTTCTCTTTTGAGGCTACACACGTAGACATACACGCAACATGAAAGCTTTTCGACTTACAACGTGTTGTTTAGGAAAAACAAGATAATTTCGCACGATGCGGGATTTCCTTAAAACGTGATTTTCTGAAAAAATTTTGACGAAAGAAAATTCTCCTTTTGGTTCTCTTTAGATGCTACATGTTAAGACGTACACGCCACAACAATTCTTTTCGAGATACAACGTGTAGTTTTGGAGATACAAGCTAATTTTGTACGATGCGTTATTTCTTCTCGTAAAGAGTTTCCAATGCTTACGTATATGTCTTTACTCTGCAAAACTGTATTTCCTTATGAAGTGGTATTCTTACATATCCTTTCGAGAGAAAACTGTCCTGTGCCTTCTCTTTTGAGGCTACACACGTAGACATACACGCAACATGAAAGCTTTTCGACTTACAACGTGTTGTTTAGGAAAAACAAGATAATTTCGCACGATGCGGGATTTCCTTAAAACGTGATTTTCTGAAAAATTTTGATGAAAGAAAATTCTCCTTTTGGTTCTCTTTAGATGCTACATGTTAAGACGTACACGCCACAACAATTCTTTTCGAGATACAACGTGTAGTTTTGGAGATACAAGCTAATTTTGTACTATGCGTTATTTCTTCTCGTAAAGAGTTTCCAATGCGTACGTATATGTCTTTACTCTGCAAAACTGTATTTCCTTATGAAGTGGTATTCTTACATATCCTTCGAGAGAAAACTGTCCTGTGCCTTCTCTTTTGAGGCTACACACGTAGACATACATGCAACATGAAAGCTTTTCGACTTACAACGTGTTGTTTAGGAAAAACAAGATAATTTCGCACGATGCGGGATTTCCTTAAAACGTGATTTTCTGAAAAATTTTGACGAAAGAAAATTCTCCTTTTGGTTCTCTTTAGATGCTACATGTTAAGACGTACACGCCACAAAAATTCTTTTCGAGATACAACGTGTAGTTTTGGAGATACAAGCTAATTTTGTACTATGCGTTATTTCTTCTCGTAAAGAGTTTCCAATGCGTACGTATATGTCTTTACTCTGCAAAACTGTATTTCCTTATGAAGTGGTATTCTTACATATCCTTTCGAGAGAAAACTGTCCTGTGCCTTCTCTTTTGAGGCTACACACGTAGACATACACGCAACATGAAAGCTTTTCGACTTACAACGTGTTGTTTAGGAAAAACAAGATAATTTCGCACGATGCGGGATTTCCTTAAAACGTGATTTTCTGAAAAAATTTTGACGAAAGAAAATTCTCCTTTTGGTTCTCTTTAGATGCTACATGTTAAGACGTACACGCCACAACAATTCTTTTCGAGATACAACGTGTAGTTTTGGAGATACAAGCTAATTTTGTACGATGCGTTATTTCTTCTCGTAAAGAGTTTCCAATGCTTACGTATATGTCTTTACTCTGCAAAACTGTATTTCCTTATGAAGTGGTATTCTTACATATCCTTTCGAGAGAAAACTGTCCTGTGCCTTCTCTTTTGAGGCTACACACGTAGACATACACGCAACATGAAAGCTTTTCGACTTACAACGTGTTGTTTAGGAAAAACAAGATAATTTCTCACGATGCGGGATTTCCTTAAAACGTGATTTTCTGAAAAATTTTGACGAAAGAAAATTCTCCTTTTGGTTCTCTTTAGATGCTACATGTTAAGACGTACACGCCACAACAATTCTTTTCGAGATACAACGTGTAGTTTTGGAGATACAAGCTAATTTTGTACTATGCGTTATTTCTTCTCGTAAAGAGTTTCCAATGCGTACGTATATGTCTTTACTCTGCAAAACTGTATTTCCTTATGAAGTGGTATTCTTACATATCCTTTCGAGAGAAAACTGTCCTGTGCCTTCTCTTTTGAGGCTACACACGTAGACATACACGCAACATGAAAGCTTTTCGACTTACAACGTGTTGTTTAGGAAAAACAAGATAATTTCGCACGATGCGGGATTTCCTTAAAACGTGATTTTCTGAAAAATTTTGACGAAAGAAAATTCTCCTTTTGGTTCTCTTTAGATGCTACATGTTAAGACGTACACGCCACAACAATTCTTTTCGAGATACAACGTGTAGTTTTGGAGATACAAGCTAATTTTGTACTATGCGTTATTTCATCTCGTAAAGAGTTTCCAATGCGTACGTATATGTCTTTACTCTGCAAAACTGTATTTCCTTATGAAGTGGTATTCTTACATATCCTTTCGAGAGAAAACTGTCCTGTGCCTTCTCTTTTGAGGCTACACACGTAGACATACACGCAACATGAAAGCTTTTCGACTTACAACGTGTTGTTTAGGAAAAACAAGATAATTTCGCACGATGCGGGATTTCCTTAAAACGTGATTTTTTGAAAAATTTTGACGAAAGAAAATTCTCCTTTTGGTTTTCTTTAGATGCTACATGTTAAGACGTACACGCCACAACAATTCTTTTCGAGATACAACGTGTAGTTTTGGAGATACAAGCTAATTTTGTACTATGCGTTATTTCTTCTCGTAAAGAGTTTCCAATGCGTACGTATATGTCTTTACTCTGCAAAACTGTATTTCCTTATGAAGTGGTATTCTTACATATCCTTTCGAGAGAAAACTGTCCTGTGCCTTCTCTTTTGAGGCTACACACGTAGACATACACGCAACATGAAAGCTTTTCGACTTACAACGTGTTGTTTAGGAAAAACAAGATAATTTCGCACGATGCGGGATTTCCTTAAAACGTGATTTTCTGAAAAAATTTTGACGAAAGAAAATTCTCCTTTTGGTTCTCTTTAGATGCTACATGTTAAGACGTACACGCCACAACAATTCTTTTCGAGATACAACGTGTAGTTTTGGAGATACAAGCTAATTTTGTACGATGCGTTATTTCTTCTCGTAAAGAGTTTCCAATGCTTACGTATATGTCTTTACTCTGCAAAACTGTATTTCCTTATGAAGTGGTATTCTTACATATCCTTTCGAGAGAAAACTGTCCTGTGCCTTCTCTTTTGAGGCTACACACTTAGACATACACGCAACATGAAAGCTTTTCGACTTACAACGTGTTGTTTAGGAAAAACAAGATAATTTCGCACGATGCGGGATTTCCTTAAAACGTGATTTTCTGAAAAATTTTGACGAAAGAAAATTCTCCTTTTGGTTCTCTTTAGATGCTACATGTTAAGACGTACACGCCACAAGAATTCTTTTCGAGATACAACGTGTAGTTTTGGAGATACAAGCTAATTTTGTACTATGCGTTATTTCTTCTCATAAAGAGTTTCCAATGCGTACGTATATGTCTTTACTCTGCAAAACTGTATTTCCTTATGAAGTGGTATTCTTACATATCCTTTCGAGAGAAAACTGTCCTGTGCCTTCTCTTTTGAGGCTACACACGTAGACATACACGCAACATGAAAGCTTTTCGACTTACAACGTGTTGTTTAGGAAAAACAAGATAATTTCGCACGATGCGGGATTTCCTTAAAACGTGATTTTCTGAAAAATTTTGACGAAAGAAAATTCTCCTTTTGGTTCTCTTTAGATGCTACATGTTAAGACGTACACGCCACAACAATTCTTTTCGAGATACAACGTGTAGTTTTGGAGATACAAGCTAATTTTGTACTATGCGTTATTTCTTCTCGTAAAGAGTTTCCAATGCGTACGTATATGTCTTTACTCTGCAAAACTGTATTTCCTTATGAAGTGGTATTCTTACATATCCTTTCGAGAGAAAACTGTCCTGTGCCTTCTCTTTTGAGGCTACACACGTAGACATACACGCAACATGAAAGCTTTTCGACTTACAACGTGTTGTTTAGGAAAAACAAGATAATTTCGCACGATGCGGGATTTCCTTAAAACGTGATTTTCTGAAAAATTTTGACGAAAGAAAGTTCTCCTTTTGGTTCTCTTTAGATGCTACATGTTAAGACGTACACGCCACAACAATTCTTTTCGAGATACAACGTGTAGTTTTGGAGATACAAGCTAATTTTGTACTATGCGTTATTACTTCTCGTAAAGAGTTTCCAATGCGTACGTATATGTCTTTACTCTGCAAAACTGTATTTCCTTATGAAGTGGTATTCTTACGTATCCTTTCGAGAGAAAACTGTCCTGTGCCTTCTCTTTTGAGGCTACACACTTAGACATACACGCAACATGAAAGCTTTTCGACTTACAACGTGTTGTTTAAGAAAAACAAGATAATTTCGCACGATGCGGGATTTCCTTAAAACGTGATTTTCTGAAAAATTTTGACGAAAGAAAGTTCTCCTTTTGGTTCTCTTTAGATGCTACATGTTAAGACGTACACGCCACAACAATTCTTTTCGAGATACAACGTGTAGTTTTGGAGATACAAGCTAATTTTGTACTATGCGTTATTACTTCTCGTAAAGAGTTTCCAATGCGTACGTATATGTCTTTACTCTGCAAAACTGTATTTCCTTATGAAGTGGTATTCTTACGTATCCTTTCGAGAGAAAACTGTCCTGTGCCTTCTCTTTTGAGGCTACACACTTAGACATACACGCAACATGAAAGCTTTTCGACTTACAACGTGTTGTTTAGGAAAAACAAGATAATTTCGCCCGATGCGGGATTTCCTTAAAACGTGATTTTCTGAAAAATTTTGACGAAAGAAAATTCTCCTTTTGGTTCTCTATAGATGCTACATGTTAAGACGTACATGCCACAACAATTCTTTTCGAGATACAACGTGTAGTTTTGGAGATACAAGCTAATTTTGTACTATGCGTTATTTCTTCTCGTAAAGAGTTTCCAATGCGTACGTATATGTCTTTACTCTGCAAAACTGTATTTCCTTATGAAGTGGTATTCTTACATATCCTTTCGAAAGAAAACTGTCCTGTGCCTTCTCTTTTGAGGCTACACACTTAGACATACACGCAACATGAAAGCTTTTCGACTTACAACGTGTTGTTTAGGAAAAACAAGATAATTTCGCACGATGCGGGATTTCCTTAAAACGTGATTTTCTGAAAAATTTTGACGAAAGAAAATTCTCCTTTTGGTTCTCTTTAGATGCTACATGTTAAGACGTACACGCCACAACAATTCTTTTCGAGATACAACGTGTAGTTTTGGAGATACAAGCTAATTTTGTACGATGCGTTATTTCTTCTCGTAAAGAGTTTCCAATGCTTACGTATATGTCTTTACTCTGCAAAACTGTATTTCCTTATGAAGTGGTATTCTTACATATCCTTTCGAGAGAAAACTGTCCTGTGCCTTCTCTTTTGAGGCTACACACGTAGACATACACGCAACATGAAAGCTTTTCGACTTACAACGTGTTGTTTAGGAAAAACAAGATAATTTCGCACGATGCGGGATTTCCTTAAAACGTGATTTTCTGAAAAATTTTGATGAAAGAAAATTCTCCTTTTGGTTCTCTTTAGATGCTACATGTTAAGACGTACACGCCACAACAATTCTTTTCGAGATACAACGTGTAGTTTTGGAGATACAAGCTAATTTTGTACTATGCGTTATTTCTTCTCGTAAAGAGTTTCCAATGCGTACGTATATGTCTTTACTCTGCAAAACTGTATTTCCTTATGAAGTGGTATTCTTACATATCCTTCGAGAGAAAACTGTCCTGTGCCTTCTCTTTTGAGGCTACACACGTAGACATACATGCAACATGAAAGCTTTTCGACTTACAACGTGTTGTTTAGGAAAAACAAGATAATTTCGCACGATGCGGGATTTCCTTAAAACGTGATTTTCTGAAAAATTTTGACGAAAGAAAATTCTCCTTTTGGTTCTCTTTAGATGCTACATGTTAAGACGTACACGCCACAAAAATTCTTTTCGAGATACAACGTGTAGTTTTGGAGATACAAGCTAATTTTGTACTATGCGTTATTTCTTCTCGTAAAGAGTTTCCAATGCGTACGTATATGTCTTTACTCTGCAAAACTGTATTTCCTTATGAAGTGGTATTCTTACATATCCTTTCGAGAGAAAACTGTCCTGTGCCTTCTCTTTTGAGGCTACACACGTAGACATACACGCAACATGAAAGCTTTTCGACTTACATCGTGTTGTTTAGGAAAAACAAGATAATTTCGCACGATGCGGGATTTCCTTAAAACGTGATTTTCTGAAAAAATTTTGACGAAAGAAAATTCTCCTTTTGGTTCTCTTTAGATGCTACATGTTAAGACGTACACGCCACAACAATTCTTTTCGAGATACAACGTGTAGTTTTGGAGATACAAGCTAATTTTGTACGATGCGTTATTTCTTCTCGTAAAGAGTTTCCAATGCTTACGTATATGTCTTTACTCTGCAAAACTGTATTTCCTTATGAAGTGGTATTCTTACATATCCTTTCGAGAGAAAACTGTCCTGTGCCTTCTCTTTTGAGGCTACACACGTAGACATACACGCAACATGAAAGCTTTTCGACTTACAACGTGTTGTTTAGGAAAAACAAGATAATTTCGCACGATGCGGGATTTCCTTAAAACGTGATTTTCTGAAAAATTTTGACGAAAGAAAATTCTCCTTTTGGTTCTCTTTAGATGCTACATGTTAAGACGTACACGCCACAACAATTCTTTCGAGATACAACGTGTAGTTTTGGAGATACAAGCTAATTTTGTACGATGCGTTATTTCTTCTCGTAAAGAGTTTCCAATGCGTACGTATATGTCTTTACTCTGCAAAACTGTATTTCCTTATGAAGTGGTATTCTTACATATCCTTTCGGGAGAAAACTGTCCTGTGCCTTCTCTTTTGAGGCTACACACTTAGACATACACGCAACATGAAAGGTTTTCGACTTACAACGTGTTGTTTAGGAAAAACAAGATAATTTCGCACGATGCGGGATTTCCTTAAAACGTGATTTTCTGAAAAATTTTGACGAAAGAAAATTCTCCTTTTGGTTCTCTTTAGATGCTACATGTTAAGACGTACACGCCACAACAATTCTTTTCGAGATAGAACGTGTAGTTTTGGAGATACAAGCTAATTTTGTACTATGCGTTATTTCTTCTCGTAAAGAGTTTCCAATGCGTACGTATATGTCTTTACTCTGCAAAACTGTATTTCCTTATGAAGTGGTATTCTTACATATCCTTTCGAGAGAAAACTGTCCTGTGCCTTCTCTTTTGAGGCTACACACTTAGACATACACGCAACATGAAAGCTTTTCGACTTACAACGTGTTGTTTAGGAAAAACAAGATAATTTCGCACGATGCGGGATTACCTTAAAACGTGATTTTCTGAAAAATTTTGACGAAAGAAAATTCTCCTTTTGGTTCTCTTTAGATGCTACATGTTAAGACGTACACGCCACAACAATTCTTTTCGAGATACAACGTGTAGTTTTGGAGATACAAGCTAATTTTGTACGATGCGTTATTTCTTCTCATAAAGAGTTTCCAATGCGTACGTATATGTCTTTACTCTGCAAAACTGTATTTCCTTATGAAGTGGTATTCTTACATATCCTTTCGAGAGAAAACTGTCCTGTGCCTTCTCTTTTGAGGCTACACACTTAGACATACACGCAACATGAAAGCTTTTCGACTTACAACGTGTTGTTTAGGAAAAACAAGATAATGTCGCACGATGCGGGATTTCCTTAAAACGTGATTTTCTGAAAAATTTTGACGAAAGAAAATTCTCCTTTTGGTTCTCTTTAGATGCTACATGTTAAGACGTACACGCCACAACAATTCTTTTCGAGATACAACGTGTAGTTTTGGAGATACAAGCTAATTTTGTACTATGCGTTATTTCTCGTAAAGAGTTTACAATGCGTACGTATATGTCTTTACTCTGCAAAACTGTATTTCCTTATGAAGTGGTATTCTTACATATCCTTTCGGGAGAAAACTGTCCTGTGCCTTCTCTTTTTAGGCTACACACTTAGACATACACGCAACATGAAAGGTTTTCGACTTACAACGTGTTGTTTAGGAAAAACAAGATAATTTCGCACGATGCGGGATTTCCTTAAAACGTGATTTTCTGAAAAATTTTGACGAAAGAAAATTCTCCTTTTGGTTCTCTTTAGATGCTACATGTTAAGACGTACACGCCACAACAATTCTTTTCGAGATACAACGTGTAGTTTTGGAGATACAAGCTAATTTTGTACTATGCGTTATTTCTTCTCATAAAGAGTTTCCAATGCGTACGTATATGTCTTTACTCTGCAAAACTGTATTTCCTTATGAAGTGGTATTCTTACATATCCTTTCGAGAGAAAACTCTCCTGTGCCTTCTCTTTTGAGGCTACACACTTAGACATACACGCAACATGAAAGCTTTTCGACTTACAACGTGTTGTTTAGGAAAAACAAGATAATTTCGCACGATGCGGGATTTCCTTAAAACGTGATTTTCTGAAAAATTTTGACGAAAGAAAATTCTCCTTTTGGTTCTCTTTAGATGCTACATGTTAAGACGTACACGCCACAACAATTCTTTTCGAGATACAACGTGTAGTTTTGGAGATACAAGCTAATTTTGTACGATGCGTTATTTCTTCTCGTAAAGAGTTTCCAATGCGTACGTATATGTCTTTACTCTGCAAAACTGTATTTCCTTATGAAGTGGTATTCTTACATATCCTTTCGGGAGAAAACTGTCCTGTGCCTTCTCTTTTGAGGCTACACACTTAGACATCCACGCAACATGAAAGCTTTTCGACTTACAACGTGTTGTTTAGGAAAAACAAGATAATTTCGCACGATGTGGGATTTCCTTAAAACGTGATTTTCTGAAAAATTTTGACGAAAGAAAATTCTCCTTTTGGTTCTCTTTAGATGCTACATGTTAAGACGTACACGCCACAACAATTCTTTTCGAGATACAACGTGTAGTTTTGGAGATACAAGCTAATTTTGTACGATGCGTTATTTCTTCTCGTAAAGAGTTTCCAATGCATACGTATATGTCTTTACTCTGCAAAACTGTATTTCCTTATGAAGTGGTATTCTTACATATCCTTTCGAGAGAAAACTGTCCTGTGCCTTCTCTTTTGAGGCTACACACTTAGACATACACGCAACATGAAAGCTTTTCGACTTACAACGTGTTGTTTAGGAAAAACAAGATAATTTCGCACGATGCGGGATTTCCATAAACGTGATTTTCTGAAAAATTTTGACGAAAGAAAATTCTCCTTTTGGTTCTCTTTAGATGCTACATGTTAAGACGTACACGCCACAACAATTCTTTTCGAGATACAACGTGTAGTTTTGGAGATACAAGCTAATTTTGTACGATGCGTTATTTCTTCTCGTAAAGAGTTTCCAATGCGTACGTATATGTCTTTACTCTGCAAAACTGTATTTCCTTATGAAGTGGTATTCTTACATATCCTTTCGTGAGAAAACTGTCCTGTGCCTTCTCTTTTGAGGCTACACACTTAGACATACACGCAACATGAAAGCTTTTCGACTTACAACGTGTTGTTTAGGAAAAACAAGATAATTTCGCACGATGCGGGATTTCCTTAAAACGTGATTTTCTGAAAAATTTGACGAAAGAAAATTCTCCTTTTGGTTCTCTTTAGATGCTACATGTTAAGACGTACACGCCACAACAATTCTTTTCGAGATACAACGTGTAGTTTTGGAGATACTAGCTAATTTTGTACGATGCGTTATTTCTTCTCGTAAAGAGTTTCCAATGCGTACGTATATGTCTTTACTCTGCAAAACTGTATTTCCTTATGAAGTGGTATTCTTACATATCCTTTCGGGAGAAAACTGTCCTGTGCCTTCTCTTTTGAGGCTACACACTTAGACATACACGCAACATGAAAGGTTTTCGACTTACAACGTGTTGTTTAGGAAAAACAAGATAATTTCGCACGATGCGGGATTTCCTTAAAACGTGATTTTCTGAAAAATTTTGACGAAAGAAAATTCTCCTTTTGGTTCTCTTTAGATGCTACATGTTAAGACGTACACGCCACAACAATTCTTTCGAGATACAACGTGTAGTTTTGGAGATACAAGCTAATTTTGTACGATGCGTTATTTCTTCTCGTAAAGAGTTTCCAATGCGTACGTATATGTCTTTACTCTGCAAAACTGTATTTCCTTATGAAGTGGTATTCTTACATATCCTTTCGGGAGAAAACTGTCCTGTGCCTTCTCTTTTGAGGCTACACACTTAGACATACACGCAACATGAAAGGTTTTCGACTTACAACGTGTTGTTTAGGAAAAACAAGATAATTTCGCACGATGCGGGATTTCCTTAAAACGTGATTTTCTGAAAAATTTTGACGAAAGAAAATTCTCCTTTTGGTTCTCTTTAGATGCTACATGTTAAGACGTACACGCCACAACAATTCTTTTCGAGATAGAACGTGTAGTTTTGGAGATACAAGCTAATTTTGTACTATGCGTTATTTCTTCTCGTAAAGAGTTTCCAATGCGTACGTATATGTCTTTACTCTGCAAAACTGTATTTCCTTATGAAGTGGTATTCTTACATATCCTTTCGAGAGAAAACTGTCCTGTGCCTTCTCTTTTGAGGCTACACACTTAGACATACACGCAACATGAAAGCTTTTCGACTTACAACGTGTTGTTTAGGAAAAACAAGATAATTTCGCACGATGCGGGATTACCTTAAAACGTGATTTTCTGAAAAATTTTGACGAAAGAAAATTCTCCTTTTGGTTCTCTTTAGATGCTACATGTTAAGACGTACACGCCACAACAATTCTTTTCGAGATACAACGTGTAGTTTTGGAGATACAAGCTAATTTTGTACGATGCGTTATTTCTTCTCATAAAGAGTTTCCAATGCGTACGTATATGTCTTTACTCTGCAAAACTGTATTTCCTTATGAAGTGGTATTCTTACATATCCTTTCGAGAGAAAACTGTCCTGTGCCTTCTCTTTTGAGGCTACACACTTAGACATACACGCAACATGAAAGCTTTTCGACTTACAACGTGTTGTTTAGGAAAAACAAGATAATGTCGCACGATGCGGGATTTCCTTAAAACGTGATTTTCTGAAAAATTTTGACGAAAGAAAATTCTCCTTTTGGTTCTCTTTAGATGCTACATGTTAAGACGTACACGCCACAACAATTCTTTTCGAGATACAACGTGTAGTTTTGGAGATACAAGCTAATTTTGTACTATGCGTTATTTCTCGTAAAGAGTTTACAATGCGTACGTATATGTCTTTACTCTGCAAAACTGTATTTCCTTATGAAGTGGTATTCTTACATATCCTTTCGGGAGAAAACTGTCCTGTGCCTTCTCTTTTGAGGCTACACACTTAGACATACACGCAACATGAAAGGTTTTCGACTTACAACGTGTTGTTTAGGAAAAACAAGATAATTTCGCACGATGCGGGATTTCCTTAAAACGTGATTTTCTGAAAAATTTTGACGAAAGAAAATTCTCCTTTTGGTTCTCTTTAGATGCTACATGTTAAGACGTACACGCCACAACAATTCTTTTCGAGATACAACGTGTAGTTTTGGAGATACAAGCTAATTTTGTACTATGCGTTATTTCTTCTCATAAAGAGTTTCCAATGCGTACGTATATGTCTTTACTCTGCAAAACTGTATTTCCTTATGAAGTGGTATTCTTACATATCCTTTCGAGAGAAAACTCTCCTGTGCCTTCTCTTTTGAGGCTACACACTTAGACATACACGCAACATGAAAGCTTTTCGACTTACAACGTGTTGTTTAGGAAAAACAAGATAATTTCGCACGATGCGGGATTTCCTTAAAACGTGATTTTCTGAAAAATTTTGACGAAAGAAAATTCTCCTTTTGGTTCTCTTTAGATGCTACATGTTAAGACGTACACGCCACAACAATTCTTTTCGAGATACAACGTGTAGTTTTGGAGATACAAGCTAATTTTGTACTATGCGTTATTTCTTCTCGTAAAGAGTTTCCAATGCGTACGTATATGTCTTTACTCTGCAAAACTGTATTTCCTTATGAAGTGGTATTCTTACATATCCTTTCGAGAGAAAACTGTCCTGTGCCTTCTCTTTTGAGGCTACACACTTAGACATACACGCAACATGAAAGCTTTTCGACTTACAACGTGTTGTTTAGGAAAAACAAGATAATTTCGCACGATGCGGGATTTCCTTAAAACGTGATTTTCTGAAAAATTTTGACGAAAGAAAATTCTCCTTTTGGTTCTCTTTAGATGCTACATGTTAAGACGTACACGCCACAACAATTCTTTTCGAGATACAACGTGTAGTTTTGGAGATACAAGCTAATTTTGTACGATGCGTTATTTCTTCTCGTAAAGAGTTTCCAATGCGTACGTATATGTCTTTACTCTGCAAAACTGTATTTCCTTATGAAGTGGTATTCTTACATATCCTTTCGAGAGAAAACTGTCCTGTGCCTTCTCTTTTGAGGCTACACACTTAGACATACACGCAACATGAAAGCTTTTCGACTTACAACGTGTTGTTTAGGAAAAACAAGATAATTTCGCACGATGCGGGATTTCCTTAAAACGTGATTTTCTGAAAAATTTTGACGAAAGAAAATTCTCCTTTTGGTTCTCTTTAGATGCTACATGTTAAGACGTACACGCCACAACAATTCTTTTCGAGATACAACGTGTAGTTTTGGAGATACAAGCTAATTTTGTCCGATGCGTTATTTCTTCTCGTAAAGAGTTTCCAATGCGTACGTATATGTCTTTACTCTGCAAAACTGTATTTCCTTATGAAGTGGTATTCTTACATATCCTTTCGAGAGAAAACTGTCCTGTGCCTTCTCTTTTGAGGCTACACACTTAGACATACACGCAACATGAAAGCTTTTCGACTTACAACGTGTTGTTTAGGAAAAACAAGATAATTTCGCACGATGCGGGATTTCCTTAAAACGTGATTTTCTGAAAAATTTTGACGAAAGAAAATTCTCCTTTTGGTTCTCTTTAGATGCTACATGTTAAGACGTACACGCCACAACAATTCTTTTCGAGATACAACGTGTAGTTTTGGAGATACAAGCTAATTTTGTACTATGCGTTATTTCTCGTAAAGAGTTTACAATGCGTACGTATATGTCTTTACTCTGCAAAACTGTATTTCCTTATGAAGTGGTATTCTTACATATCCTTTCGGGAGAAAACTGTCCTGTGCCTTCTCTTTTGAGGCTACACACTTAGACATACACGCAACATGAAAGGTTTTCGACTTACAACGTGTTGTTTAGGAAAAACAAGATAATTTCGCACGATGCGGGATTTCCTTAAAACGTGATTTTCTGAAAAATTTTGACGAAAGAAAATTCTCCTTTTGGTTCTCTTTAGATGCTACATGTTAAGACGTACACGCCACAACAATTCTTTTCGAGATACAACGTGTAGTTTTGGAGATACAAGCTAATTTTGTACTATGCGTTATTTCTTCTCGTAAAGAGTTTCCAATGCGTACGTATATGTCTTTACTCTGCAAAACTGTATTTCCTTATGAAGTGGTATTCTTACATATCCTTTCGAGAGAAAACTGTCCTGTGCCTTCTCTTTTGAGGCTACACACTTAGACATACACGCAACATGAAAGCTTTTCGACTTACAACGTGTTGTTTAGGAAAAACAAGATAATTTCGCACGATGCGGGATTTCCTTAAAACGTGATTTTCTGAAAAATTTTGACGAAAGAAAATTCTCCTTTTGGTTCTCTTTAGATGCTACATGTTAAGACGTACACGCCACAACAATTCTTTTCGAGATACAACGTGTAGTTTTGGAGATACAAGCTAATTTTGTACTATGCGTTATTTCTTCTCGTAAAGAGTTTCCAATGCGTACGTATATGTCTTTACTCTGCAAAACTGTATTTCCTTATGAAGTGGTATTCTTACATATCCTTTCGAGAGAAAACTGTCCTGTGCCTTCTCTTTTGAGGCTACACACTTAGACATACACGCAACATGAAAGCTTTTCGACTTACAACGTGTTGTTTAGGAAAAACAAGATAATTTCGCACGATGCGGGATTACCTTAAAACGTGATTTTCTGAAAAATTTTGACGAAAGAAAATTCTCCTTTTGGTTCTCTTTAGATGCTACATGTTAAGACGTACACGCCACAACAATTCTTTTCGAGATACAACGTGTAGTTTTGGAGATACAAGCTAATTTTGTACGATGCGTTATTTCTTCTCATAAAGAGTTTCCAATGCGTACGTATATGTCTTTACTCTGCAAAACTGTATTTCCTTATGAAGTGGTATTCTTACATATCCTTTCGAGAGAAAACTGTCCTGTGCCTTCTCTTTTGAGGCTACACACTTAGACATACACGCAACATGAAAGCTTTTCGACTTACAACGTGTTGTTTAGGAAAAACAAGATAATGTCGCACGATGCGGGATTTCCTTAAAACGTGATTTTCTGAAAAATTTTGACGAAAGAAAATTCTCCTTTTGGTTCTCTTTAGATGCTACATGTTAAGACGTACACGCCACAACAATTCTTTTCGAGATACAACGTGTAGTTTTGGAGATACAAGCTAATTTTGTACTATGCGTTATTTCTCGTAAAGAGTTTACAATGCGTACGTATATGTCTTTACTCTGCAAAACTGTATTTCCTTATGAAGTGGTATTCTTACATATCCTTTCGGGAGAAAACTGTCCTGTGCCTTCTCTTTTGAGGCTACACACTTAGACATACACGCAACATGAAAGGTTTTCGACTTACAACGTGTTGTTTAGGAAAAACAAGATAATTTCGCACGATGCGGGATTTCCTTAAAACGTGATTTTCTGAAAAATTTTGACGAAAGAAAATTCTCCTTTTGGTTCTCTTTAGATGCTACATGTTAAGACGTACACGCCACAACAATTCTTTTCGAGATACAACGTGTAGTTTTGGAGATACAAGCTAATTTTGTACTATGCGTTATTTCTTCTCATAAAGAGTTTCCAATGCGTACGTATATGTCTTTACTCTGCAAAACTGTATTTCCTTATGAAGTGGTATTCTTACATATCCTTTCGAGAGAAAACTCTCCTGTGCCTTCTCTTTTGAGGCTACACACTTAGACATACACGCAACATGAAAGCTTTTCGACTTACAACGTGTTGTTTAGGAAAAACAAGATAATTTCGCACGATGCGGGATTTCCTTAAAACGTGATTTTCTGAAAAATTTTGACGAAAGAAAATTCTCCTTTTGGTTCTCTTTAGATGCTACATGTTAAGACGTACACGCCACAACAATTCTTTTCGAGATACAACGTGTAGTTTTGGAGATACAAGCTAATTTTGTACTATGCGTTATTTCTTCTCGTAAAGAGTTTCCAATGCGTACGTATATGTCTTTACTCTGCAAAACTGTATTTCCTTATGAAGTGGTATTCTTACATATCCTTTCGAGAGAAAACTGTCCTGTGCCTTCTCTTTTGAGGCTACACACTTAGACATACACGCAACATGAAAGCTTTTCGACTTACAACGTGTTGTTTAGGAAAAACAAGATAATTTCGCACGATGCGGGATTTCCTTAAAACGTGATTTTCTGAAAAATTTTGACGAAAGAAAATTCTCCTTTTGGTTCTCTTTAGATGCTACATGTTAAGACGTACACGCCACAACAATTCTTTTCGAGATACAACGTGTAGTTTTGGAGATACAAGCTAATTTTGTACGATGCGTTATTTCTTCTCGTAAAGAGTTTCCAATGCGTACGTATATGTCTTTACTCTGCAAAACTGTATTTCCTTATGAAGTGGTATTCTTACATATCCTTTCGAGAGAAAACTGTCCTGTGCCTTCTCTTTTGAGGCTACACACTTAGACATACACGCAACATGAAAGCTTTTCGACTTACAACGTGTTGTTTAGGAAAAACAAGATAATTTCGCACGATGCGGGATTTCCTTAAAACGTGATTTTCTGAAAAATTTTGACGAAAGAAAATTCTCCTTTTGGTTCTCTTTAGATGCTACATGTTAAGACGTACACGCCACAACAATTCTTTTCGAGATACAACGTGTAGTTTTGGAGATACAAGCTAATTTTGTCCGATGCGTTATTTCTTCTCGTAAAGAGTTTCCAATGCGTACGTATATGTCTTTACTCTGCAAAACTGTATTTCCTTATGAAGTGGTATTCTTACATATCCTTTCGAGAGAAAACTGTCCTGTGCCTTCTCTTTTGAGGCTACACACTTAGACATACACGCAACATGAAAGCTTTTCGACTTACAACGTGTTGTTTAGGAAAAACAAGATAATTTCGCACGATGCGGGATTTCCTTAAAACGTGATTTTCTGAAAAATTTTGACGAAAGAAAATTCTCCTTTTGGTTCTCTTTAGATGCTACATGTTAAGACGTACACGCCACAACAATTCTTTTCGAGATACAACGTGTAGTTTTGGAGATACAAGCTAATTTTGTACTATGCGTTATTTCTCGTAAAGAGTTTACAATGCGTACGTATATGTCTTTACTCTGCAAAACTGTATTTCCTTATGAAGTGGTATTCTTACATATCCTTTCGGGAGAAAACTGTCCTGTGCCTTCTCTTTTGAGGCTACACACTTAGACATACACGCAACATGAAAGGTTTTCGACTTACAACGTGTTGTTTAGGAAAAACAAGATAATTTCGCACGATGCGGGATTTCCTTAAAACGTGATTTTCTGAAAAATTTTGACGAAAGAAAATTCTCCTTTTGGTTCTCTTTAGATGCTACATGTTAAGACGTACACGCCACAACAATTCTTTTCGAGATACAACGTGTAGTTTTGGAGATACAAGCTAATTTTGTACTATGCGTTATTTCTTCTCGTAAAGAGTTTCCAATGCGTACGTATATGTCTTTACTCTGCAAAACTGTATTTCCTTATGAAGTGGTATTCTTACATATCCTTTCGAGAGAAAACTGTGCTGTGCCTTCTCTTTTGAGGCTACACACTTAGACATACACGCAACATGAAAGCTTTTCGACTTACAACGTGTTGTTTAGGAAAAACAAGATAATTTCGCACGATGCGGGATTTCCTTAAAACGTGATTTTCTGAAAAATTTTGACGAAAGAAAATTCTCCTTTTGGTTCTCTTTAGATGCTACATGTTAAGACGTACACGCCACAACAATTCTTTTCGAGATACAACGTGTAGTTTTGGAGATACAAGCTAATTTTGTACTATGCGTTATTTCTTCTCGTAAAGAGTTTCCAATGCGTACGTATATGTCTTTACTCTGCAAAACTGTATTTCCTTATGAAGTGGTATTCTTACATATCCTTTCGAGAGAAAACTGTCCTGTGCCTTCTCTTTTGAGGCTACACACTTAGACATACACGCAACATGAAAGCTTTTCGACTTACAACGTGTTGTTTAGGAAAAACAAGATAATTTCGCACGATGCGGGATTTCCTTAAAACGTGATTTTCTGAAAAATTTTGACGAAAGAAAATTCTCCTTTTGGTTCTCTTTAGATGCTACATGTTAAGACGTACACGCCACAACAATTCTTTTCGAGATACAACGTGTAGTTTTGGAGATACAAGCTAATTTTGTACTATGCGTTATTTCTCGTAAAGAGTTTACAATGCGTACGTATATGTCTTTACTCTGCAAAACTGTATTTCCTTATGAAGTGGTATTCTTACATATCCTTTCGAGAGAAAACTGTCCTGTGCCTTCTCTTTTGAGGCTACACACTTAGACATACACGCAACATGAAAGCTTTTCGACTTACAACGTGTTGTTTCGGAAAAACAAGATAATTTCGCACGATGCGGGATTTCCTTAAAACGTGATTTTCTGAAAAATTTTGACGAAAGAAAATTCTCCTTTTGGTTCTCTTTAGATGCTACATGTTAAGACGTACACGCCACAACAATTCTTTTCGAGATACAACGTGTAGTTTTGGAGATACAAGCTAATTTTGTACTATGCGTTATTTCTTCTCGTAAGAGTTTCCAATGCGTACGTATATGTCTTTACTCTGCAAAACTGTATTTCCTTATGAAGTGGTATTCTTACATATCCTTTCGAGAGAAAACTGTCCTGTGCCTTCTCTTTTGAGGCTACACACTTAGACATACACGCAACATGAAAGCTTTTCGACTTACAACGTGTTGTTTAGGAAAAACAAGATAATTTCGCACGATGCGGGATTTCCTTAAAACGTGATTTTCTGAAAAATTTTGACGAAAGAAAATTCTCCTTTTGGTTCTCTTTAGATGCTACATGTTAAGACGTACACGCCACAACAATTCTTTTCGAGATACAACGTGTAGTTTTGGAGATACAAGCTAATTTTGTACGATGCGTTATTTCTTCTCGTAAAGAGTTTCCAATGCGTACGTATATGTCTTTACTCTGCAAAACTGTATTTCCTTATGAAGTGGTATTCTTACATATCCTTTCTGGAGAAAACTGTCCTGTGCCTTCTCTTTTGAGGCTACACACTTAGACATTCACGCAACATGAAAGCTTTTCGACTTACAACGTGTTGTTTAGGAAAAACAAGATAATTTCGCACGATGCGGGATTTCCTTAAAACGTGATTTTCTGAAAAATTTTTACGAAAGAAAATTCTCCTTTTGGTTCTCTTTAGATGCTACATGTTAAGACGTACACGCCACAACAATTCTTTTCGAGATACAACGTGTAGTTTTGGAGATACAAGCTAATTTTGTACGATGCGTTATTTCTTCTCGTAAAGAGTTTCCAATGCGTACGTATATGTCTTTACGCTGCAAAACTGTATTTCCTTATGAAGTGGTATTCTTACATATCCTTTCGAGAGAAAACTGTCCTGTGCCTTCTCTTTTGATGCTACACACTTAGACATACACGCAACATGAAAGCTTTTCGACTTACAACGTGTTGTTTAGGAAAAACAAGATAATTTCGCAAGATGCGGGATTTCCTTAAAACGTGATTTTCTGAAAAATTTTGACGAAAGAAAATTCTCCTTTTGGTACTCTTTAGATGCTACATGTTAAGACGTACACGCCACAACAATTCTTTTCGAGATACAACGTGTAGTTTTGGAGATACAAGCTAATTTTGTACGATGCGTTATTTCTTCTCGTAAAGAGTTTCCAATGCGTACGTATATGTCTTTACTCTGCAAAACTGTATTTCCTTATTATGTGGTATTCTTACATATCCTTTCGGGAGAAAACTGTCCTGTGCCTTCTCTTTTGAGGCTACACACTTAGACATACACGCAACATGAAAGCTTTTCGACTTACAACGTGTTGTTTAGGAAAAACAAGATAATTTCGCACGATGCGGGATTTCCTTAAAACGTGATTTTCTGAAAAATTTTGACGAAAGAAAATTCTCCTTTTGGTTCTCTTTAGATGCTACATGTTAAGACGTACACGCCACAACAATTCTTTTCGAGATACAACGTGTAGTTTTGGAGATACAAGCTAATTTTGTACTATGCGTTATTTCTTCTCGTAAAGAGTTTCCAATGCGCACGTATATGTCTTTACTCTGCAAAACTGTATTTCCTTATGAAGTGGTATTCTTACATATCCTTTCGAGAGAAAACTGTCCTGTGCCTTCTCTTTTGAGGCTACACACTTAGACATACACGCAACATGAAAGCTTTTCGACTTACAACGTGTTGTTTAGGAAAAACAAGATAATTTCGCACGATGCGGGATTTCCTTAAAACGTGATTTTCTGAAAAATTTTGACGAAAGAAAATTCTCCTTTTGGTTCTCTTTAGATGCTACATGTTAAGACGTACACGCCACAACAATTCTTTTCGAGATACAACGTGTAGTTTTGGAGATACAAGCTAATTTTGTACGATGCGTTATTTCTTCTCGTAAAGAGTTTCCAATGCGTACGTATATGTCTTTACTCTGCAAAACTGTATTTCCTTATGAAGTGGTATTCTTACATATCCTTTCGAGAGAAAACTGTCCTGTGCCTTCTCTTTTGAGGCTACACACTTAGACATACACGCAACATGAAAGCTTTTCGACTTACAACGTGTTGTTTAGGAAAAACAAGATAATTTCGCACGATGCGGGATTTCCTTAAAACGTGATTTTCTGAAAAATTTTGACGAAAGAAAATTCTCCTTTTGGTTCTCTTTAGATGCTACATGTTAAGACGTACACGCCACAACAATTCTTTTCGAGATACAACGTGTAGTTTTGGAGATGCAAGCTAATTTTGTACTATGCGTTATTTCTTCTCGTAAAGAGTTTCCAATGCGTACGTGTATGTCTTTACGCTGCAAAACTGTATTTCCTTATGAAGTGGTATTCTTACATATCCTTTCGAGAGAAAACTGTCCTGTGCCTTCTCTTTTGAGGCTACACACTTAGACATACACGCAACATGAAAGCTTTTCGACTTACAACGTGTTGTTTAGGAAAAACAAGATAATTTCGCACGATGCGGGATTTCCTTAAAACGTGATTTTCTGAAAAATTTTGACGAAAGAAAATTCTCCTTTTGGTTCTCTTTAGATGCTACATGTTAAGACGTACACGCCACAACAATTCTTTTCGAGATACAACGTGTAGTTTTGGAGATGCAAGCTAATTTTGTACTATGCGTTATTTCTTCTCGTAAAGAGTTTCCAATGCGTACGTGTATGTCTTTACGCTGCAAAACTGTATTTCCTTATGAAGTGGTATTCTTACATATCCTTTCGAGAGAAAACTGTCCTGTGCCTTCTCTTTTGAGGCTACACACTTAGACATACACGCAACATGAAAGCTTTTCGACTTACAACGTGTTGTTTAGGAAAAACAAGATAATTTCGCACGATGCGGGATTTCCTTAAAACGTGATTTTCTGAAAAATTTTGACGAAAGAAAATTCTCCTTTTGGTTCTCTTTAGATGCTACATGTTAAGACGTACACGCCACAACAATTCTTTTCGAGATACAACGTGTAGTTTTGGAGATACAAGCTAATTTTGTACTATGCGTTATTTCTTCTCGTAAAGAGTTTCCAACGCGCACGTATATGTCTTTACTCTGCAAAACTGTATTTCCTTATGAAGTGGTATTCTTACATATCCTTTCGAGAGAAAACTGTCCTGTGCCTTCTCTTTTGAGGCTACACACTTAGACATACACGCAACATGAAAGCTTTTCGACTTACAACGTGTTGTTTAGGAAAAACAAGATAATTTCGCACGATGCGGGATTTCCTTAAAACGTGATTTTCTGAAAAATTTTGACGAAAGAAAATTCTCCTTTTGGTTCTCTTTAGATGCTACATGTTAAGACGTACACGCCACAACAATTCTTTTCGAGATACAACGTGTAGTTTTGGAGATACAAGCTAATTTTGTATGATGCGTTATTTCTTCTCGTAAAGAGTTTCCAATGCGTACGTATATGTCTTTACTCTGCAAAACTGTATTTCCTTATGAAGTGGTATTCTTACATATCCTTTCGAGAGAAAACTGTCCTGTGCCTTCTCTTTTGAGGCTACACACTTAGACATACACGCAACATGAAAGCTTTTCGACTTACAACGTGTTGTTTAGGAAAAACAAGATAATTTCGCACGATGCGGGATTTCCTTAAAACGTGATTTTCTGAAAAATTTTGACGAAAGAAAATTCTCCTTTTGGTTCTCTTTAGATGCTACATGTTAAGACGTACACGCCACAACAATTCTTTTCGAGATACAACGTGTAGTTTTGGAGATGCAAGCTAATTTTGTACTATGCGTTATTTCTTCTCGTAAAGAGTTTCCAATGCGTACGTGTATGTCTTTACGCTGCAAAACTGTATTTCCTTATGAAGTGGTATTCTTACATATCCTTTCGAGAGAAAACTGTCCTGTGCCTTCTCTTTTGAGGCTACACACTTAGACATACACGCAACATGAAAGCTTTTCGACTTACAACGTGTTGTTTAGGAAAAACAAGATAATTTCGCACGATGCGGGATTTCCTTAAAACGTGATTTTCTGAAAAATTTTGACGAAAGAAAATTCTCCTTTTGGTTCTCTTTAGATGCTACATGTTAAGACGTACACGCCACAACAATTCTTTTCGAGATACAACGTGTAGTTTTGGAGATACAAGCTAATTTTGTACTATGCGTTATTTCTTCTCGTAAAGAGTTTCCAATGCGCACGTATATGTCTTTACTCTGCAAAACTGTATTTCCTTATGAAGTGGTATTCTTACATATCCTTTCGAGAGAAAACTGTCCTGTGCCTTCTCTTTTGAGGCTACACACTTAGACATACACGCAACATGAAAGCTTTTCGACTTACAACGTGTTGTTTAGGAAAAACAAGATAATTTCGCACGATGCGGGATTTCCTTAAAACGTGATTTTCTGAAAAATTTTGACGAAAGAAAATTCTCCTTTTGGTTCTCTTTACATGCTACATGTTAAGACGTACACGCCACAACAATTCTTTTCGAGATACAACGTGTAGTTTTGGAGATACAAGCTAATTTTGTACGATGCGTTATTTCTTCTCGTAAAGAGTTTCCAATGCGTACGTATATGTCTTTACTCTGCAAAACTGTATTTCCTTATGAAGTGGTATTCTTACATATCCTTTCGAGAGAAAACTGTCCTGTGCCTTCTCTTTTGAGGCTACACACTTAGACATACACGCAACATGAAAGCTTTTCGACTTACAACGTGTTGTTTAGGAAAAACAAGATAATTTCGCACGATGCGGGATTTCCTTAAAACGTGATTTTCTGAAAAATTTGACGAAAGAAAATTCTCCTTTTGGTTCTCTTTAGATGCTACATGTTAAGACGTACACGCCACAACAATTCTTTTCGAGATACAACGTGTAGTTTTGGAGATACAAGCTAATTTTGTACTATGCGTTATTTCTTCTCGTAAAGAGTTTCCAATGCGCACGTATATGTCTTTACTCTGCAAAACTGTATTTCCTTATGAAGTGGTATTCTTACATATCCTTTCGAGAGAAAACTGTCCTGTGCCTTCTCTTTTGAGGCTACACACTTAGACATACACGCAACATGAAAGCTTTTCGACTTACAACGTGTTGTTTAGGAAAAACAAGATAATTTCGCACGATGCGGGATTTCCTTAAAACGTGATTTTCTGAAAAATTTTGACGAAAGAAAATTCTCCTTTTGGTTCTCTTTAGATGCTACATGTTAAGACGTACACGCCACAACAATTCTTTTCGAGATACAACGTGTAGTTTTGGAGATACAAGCTAATTTTGTACGATGCGTTATTTCTTCTCGTAAAGAGTTTCCAATGCGTACGTATATGTCTTTACTCTGCAAAACTGTATTTCCTTATGAAGTGGTATTCTTACATATCCTTTCGAGAGAAAACTGTCCTGTGCCTTCTCTTTTGAGGCTACACACTTAGACATACACGCAACATGAAAGCTTTTCGACTTACAACGTGTTGTTTAGGAAAAACAAGATAATTTCGCACGATGCGGGATTTCCTTAAAACGTGATTTTCTGAAAAATTTTGACGAAAGAAAATTCTCCTTTTGGTTCTCTTTAGATGCTACATGTTAAGACGTACACGCCACAACAATTCTTTTCGAGATACAACGTGTAGTTTTGGAGATGCAAGCTAATTTTGTACTATGCGTTATTTCTTCTCGTAAAGAGTTTCCAATGCGTACGTGTATGTCTTTACGCTGCAAAACTGTATTTCCTTATGAAGTGGTATTCTTACATATCCTTTCGAGAGAAAACTGTCCTGTGCCTTCTCTTTTGAGGCTACACACTTAGACATACACGCAACATGAAAGCTTTTCGACTTACAACGTGTTGTTTAGGAAAAACAAGATAATTTCGCACGATGCGGGATTTCCTTAAAACGTGATTTTCTGAAAAATTTTGACGAAAGAAAATTCTCCTTTTGGTTCTCTTTAGATGCTACATGTTAAGACGTACACGCCACAACAATTCTTTTCGAGATACAACGTGTAGTTTTGGAGATGCAAGCTAATTTTGTACTATGCGTTATTTCTTCTCGTAAAGAGTTTCCAATGCGTACGTGTATGTCTTTACGCTGCAAAACTGTATTTCCTTATGAAGTGGTATTCTTACATATCCTTTCGAGAGAAAACTGTCCTGTGCCTTCTCTTTTGAGGCTACACACTTAGACATACACGCAACATGAAAGCTTTTCGACTTACAACGTGTTGTTTAGGAAAAACAAGATAATTTCGCACGATGCGGGATTTCCTTAAAACGTGATTTTCTGAAAAATTTTGACGAAAGAAAATTCTCCTTTTGGTTCTCTTTAGATGCTACATGTTAAGACGTACACGCCACAACAATTCTTTTCGAGATACAACGTGTAGTTTTGGAGATACAAGCTAATTTTGTACTATGCGTTATTTCTTCTCGTAAAGAGTTTCCAACGCGCACGTATATGTCTTTACTCTGCAAAACTGTATTTCCTTATGAAGTGGTATTCTTACATATCCTTTCGAGAGAAAACTGTCCTGTGCCTTCTCTTTTGAGGCTACACACTTAGACATACACGCAACATGAAAGCTTTTCGACTTACAACGTGTTGTTTAGGAAAAACAAGATAATTTCGCACGATGCGGGATTTCCTTAAAACGTGATTTTCTGAAAAATTTTGACGAAAGAAAATTCTCCTTTTGGTTCTCTTTAGATGCTACATGTTAAGACGTACACGCCACAACAATTCTTTTCGAGATACAACGTGTAGTTTTGGAGATACAAGCTAATTTTGTATGATGCGTTATTTCTTCTCGTAAAGAGTTTCCAATGCGTACGTATATGTCTTTACTCTGCAAAACTGTATTTCCTTATGAAGTGGTATTCTTACATATCCTTTCGAGAGAAAACTGTCCTGTGCCTTCTCTTTTGAGGCTACACACTTAGACATACACGCAACATGAAAGCTTTTCGACTTACAACGTGTTGTTTAGGAAAAACAAGATAATTTCGCACGATGCGGGATTTCCTTAAAACGTGATTTTCTGAAAAATTTTGACGAAAGAAAATTCTCCTTTTGGTTCTCTTTAGATGCTACATGTTAAGACGTACACGCCACAACAATTCTTTTCGAGATACAACGTGTAGTTTTGGAGATGCAAGCTAATTTTGTACTATGCGTTATTTCTTCTCGTAAAGAGTTTCCAATGCGTACGTGTATGTCTTTACGCTGCAAAACTGTATTTCCTTATGAAGTGGTATTCTTACATATCCTTTCGAGAGAAAACTGTCCTGTGCCTTCTCTTTTGAGGCTACACACTTAGACATACACGCAACATGAAAGCTTTTCGACTTACAACGTGTTGTTTAGGAAAAACAAGATAATTTCGCACGATGCGGGATTTCCTTAAAACGTGATTTTCTGAAAAATTTTGACGAAAGAAAATTCTCCTTTTGGTTCTCTTTAGATGCTACATGTTAAGACGTACACGCCACAACAATTCTTTTCGAGATACAACGTGTAGTTTTGGAGATACAAGCTAATTTTGTACGATGCGTTATTTCTTCTCGTAAAGAGTTTCCAATGCGTACGTATATGTCTTTACTCTGCAAAACTGTATTTCCTTATGAAGTGGTATTCTTACATATCCTTTCGAGAGAAAACTGTCCTGTGCCTTCTCTTTTGAGGCTACACACTTAGACATACACGCAACATGAAAGCTTTTCGACTTACAACGTGTTGTTTAGGAAAAACAAGATTATTTCGCACGATGCGGGATTTCCTTAAAACGTGATTTTCTGAAAAATTTTGACGAAAGAAAATTCTCCTTTTGGTTCTCTTTAGATGCTACATGTTAAGACGTACACGCCACAACAATTCTTTTCGAGATACAACGTGTAGTTTTGGAGATACAAGCTAATTTTGTACTATGCGTTATTTCTTCTCGTAAAGAGTTTCCAATGCGTACGTATATGTCTTTACTCTGAAAAACTGTATTTCCTTATGAAGTGGTATTCTTACATATCCTTTCGAGAGAAAACTGTCCTGTGCCTTCTCTTTTGAGGCTACACACTTAGACATACACGCAACATGAAAGCTTTTCGACTTACAACGTGTTGTTTAGGAAAAACAAGATAATTTCGCACGATGCGGGATTTCCTTAAAACGTGATTTTCTGAAAAATTTTGACGAAAGAAAATTCTCCTTTTGGTTCTCTTTAGATGCTACATGTTAAGACGTACACGCCACAACAATTCCTTTCGAGATACAACCTGTAGTTTTGGAGATACAAGCTAATTTTGTACGATGCGTTATTTCTTCTCGTAAAGAGTTTCCAATGCGTACGTATATGTCTTTACTCTGCAAAACTGTATTTCCTTATGAAGTGGTATTCTTACATATCCTTTCGAGAGAAAACTGTCCTGTGCCTTCTCTTTTGAGGCTACACACTTAGACATACACGCAACATGAAAGCTTTTCGACTTACAACGTGTTGTTTAGGAAAAACAAGATAATTTCGCACGATGCGGGATTTCCTTAAAACGTGATTTTCTGAAAAATTTTGACGAAAGAAAATTCTCCTTTTGGTTCTCTTTAGATGCTACATGTTAAGACGTACACGCCACAACAATTCTTTTCGAGATACAACGTGTAGTTTTGGAGATACAAGCTAATTTTGTACGATGCGTTATTTCTTCTCGTAAAGAGTTTCCAATGCGTACGTATATGTCTTTACTCTGCAAAACTGTATTTCCTTATGAAGTGGTATTCTTACATATCCTTTCGAGAGAAAACTGTCCTGTGCCTTCTCTTTTGAGGCTACACACTTAGACATACACGCAACATGAAAGCTTTTCGACTTACAACGTGTTGTTTAGGAAAAACAAGATTATTTCGCACGATGCGGGATTTCCTTAAAACGTGATTTTCTGAAAAATTTTGACGAAAGAAAATTCTCCTTTTGGTTCTCTTTAGATGCTACATGTTAAGACGTACACGCCACAACAATTCTTTTCGAGATACAACGTGTAGTTTTGGAGATACAAGCTAATTTTGTACTATGCGTTATTTCTTCTCGTAAAGAGTTTCCAATGCGTACGTATATGTCTTTACTCTGCAAAACTGTATTTCCTTATGAAGTGGTATTCTTACATATCCTTTCGAGAGAAAACTGTCCTGTGCCTTCTCTTTTGAGGCTACACACTTAGACATACACGCAACATGAAAGCTTTTCGACTTACAACGTGTTGTTTAGGAAAAACAAGATAATTTCGCACGATGCAGGATTTCCTTAAAACGTGATTTTCTGAAAAATTTTGACGAAAGAAAATTCTCCTTTTGGTTCTCTTTAGATGCTACATGTTAAGACGTACACGCCACAACAATTCTTTTCGAGATACAACCTGTAGTTTTGGAGATACAAGCTAATTTTGTACGATGCGTTATTTCTTCTCGTAAAGAGTTTCCAATGCGTACGTATATGTCTTTACTCTGCAAAACTGTATTTCCTAATGAAGTGGTATTCTTACATATCCTTTCGAGAGAAAACTGTCCTGTGCCTTCTCTTTTGAGGCTACACACTTAGACATACACGCAACATGAAAGCTTTTCGACTTACAACGTGTTGTTTAGGAAAAACAAGATAATTTCGCACGATGCGGGATTTCCTTAAAACGTGATTTTCTGAAAAATTTTGACGAAAGAAAATTCTCCTTTTGGTTCTCTTTAGATGCTACATGTTAAGACGTACACGCCACAACAATTCTTTTTGAGATACAACGTGTAATTTTGGAGATACAAGCTAATTTTGTACGATGCGTTATTTCTTCTCGTAAAGAGTTTCCAATGCGTACGTATATGTCTTTACTCTGCAAAACTGTATTTCCTTATGAAGTGGTATTCTTACATATCCTTTCGAGAGAAAACTGTCCTGTGCCTTCTCTTTTGAGGCTACACACTTAGACATACACGCAACATGAAAGCTTTTCGACTTACAACGTGTTGTTTTGGAAAAACAAGATAATTTCGCACGATGCGGGATTTCCTTAAAACGTGATTTTCTGAAAAATTTTGACCAAAGAAAATTCTCCTTTTGGTTCTCTTTAGATGCTACATGTTAAGACGTACACGCCACAACAATTCTTTTCGAGATACAACGTGTAGTTTTGGAGATACAAGCTAATTTTGTACGATGCGTTATTTCTTCTCGTAAAGAGTTTCCAATGCGTACGTATATGTCTTTACTCTGCAAAACTGTATTTCCTTATGAAGTGGTATTCTTACATATCCTTTCGAGAGAAAACTGTCCTGTGCCTTCTCTTTTGAGGCTACACACTTAGACATACACGCAACATGAAAGCTTTTCGACTTACAACGTGTTGTTTAGGAAAAACAAGATAACTTCGCACGATGCGTGATTTCCTTAAAACGTGATTTTCTGAAAAATTTTGACGAAAGAAAATTCTCCTTTTGGTTCTCTTTAGATGCTACATGTTAAGACGTACACGCCACAACAATTCTTTTCGAGATACAACGTGTAGTTTTGGAGATACAAGCTAATTTTGTACGATGCGTTATTTCTTCTCGTAAAGAGTTTCCAATGCGCACGTATATGTCTTTACTCTGCAAAACTGTATTTCCTTATGAAGTGGTATTCTTACATATCCTTTCGAGAGAAAACTGTCCTGTACCTTCTCTTTTGAGGCTACACACTTAGACATACACGCAACATGAAAGCTTTTCGACTTACAACGTGTTGTTTAGGAAAAACAAGATAATTTCGCACGATGCGGGATTTCCTTAAAACGTGATTTTCTGAAAAATTTTGACGAAAGAAAATTCTCCTTTTGGTTCTCTTTAGATGCTACATGTTAAGACGTACACGCCACAACAATTCTTTTCGAGATACAACGTGTAGTTTTGGAGATACAAGCTAATTTTGTACGATGCGTTATTTCTTCTCGTAAAGAGTTTCCAATGCGTACGTATATGTCTTTACGCTGCAAAACTGTATTTCCTTATGAAGTGGTATTCTTACATATCCTTTCGAGAGAAAACTGTCCTGTGCCTTCTCTTTTGAGGCTACACACTTAGACATCCACGCAACATGAAAGCTTTTCGACTTACAACGTGTTGTTTAGGAAAAACAAGATAATTTCGCACGATGCGGGATTTCCTTAAAACGTGATTTTCTGAAAAATTTTGACGAAAGAAAATTCTCCTTTTGGTTCTCTTTAGATGCTACATGTTAAGACGTACACGCCACAACAATTCTTTTCGAGATACAACGTGTAGTTTTGGAGATACAAGCTAATTTTGTACGATGCGTTATTTCTTCTCGTAAAGAGTTTCCAATGCGTACGTATATGTCTTTACTCTGCAAAACTGTATTTCCTTATGAAGTGGTATTCTTACATATCCTTTCGGGAGAAAACTGTCCTGTGCCTTCTCTTTTGAGGCTACACACTTAGACATACACGCAACATGAAAGCTTTTCGACTTACAACGTGTTGTTTAGGAAAAACAAGATAATTTCGCACGATGCGGGATTTCCTTAAAACGTGATTTTCTGAAAAATTTTGACGAAAGAAAATTCTCCTTTTGGTTCTCTTTAGATGCTACATGTTAAGACGTACACGCCACAACAATTCTTTTCGAGATACAACCTGTAGTTTTGGAGATACAAGCTAATTTTGTACGATGCGTTATTTCTTCTCGTAAAGAGTTTCCAATGCGTACGTATATGTCTTTACTCTGCAAAACTGTATTTCCTTATGAAGTGGTATTCTTACATATCCTTTCGAGAGAAAACTGTCCTGTGCCTTCTCTTTTGAGGCTACACACTTAGACATACACGCAACATGAAAGCTTTTCGACTTACAACGTGTTGTTTAGGAAAAACAAGATAATTTCGCACGATGCGGGATTTCCTTAAAACGTGATTTTCTGAAAAATTTTGACGAAAGAAAATTCTCCTTTTGGTTCTCTTTAGATGCTACATGTTAAGACGTACACGCCACAACAATTCTTTTCGAGATACAACGTGTAGTTTTGGAGATACAAGCTAATTTTGTACGATGCGTTATTTCTTCTCGTAAAGAGTTTCCAATGCGTACGTATATGTCTTTACTCTGCAAAACTGTATTTCCTTATGAAGTGGTATTCTTACATATCCTTTCGAGAGAAAACTGTCCTGTGCCTTCTCTTTTGAGGCTACACACTTAGACATACACGCAACATGAAAGCTTTTCGACTTACAACGTGTTGTTTAGGAAAAACAAGATAATTTCGCACGATGCGGGATTTCCTTAAAACGTGATTTTCTGAAAAATTTTGACGAAAGAAAATTCTCCTTTTGGTTCTCTTTAGATGCTACATGTTAAGACGTACACGCCACAACAATTCTTTTCGAGATACAACGTGTAGTTTTGGAGATACAAGCTAATTTTGTACGATGCGTTATTTCTTCTCGTAAAGAGTTTCCAATGCGTACGTATATGTCTTTACTCTGCAAAACTGTATTTCCTTATGAAGTGGTATTCTTACATATCCTTTCGAGAGAAAACTGTCCTGTGCCTTCTCTTTTGAGGCTACACACTTAGACATACACGCAACATGAAAGCTTTTCGACTTACAACGTGTTGTTTAGGAAAAACAAGATAATTTCGCACGATGCGGGATTTCCTTAAAACGTGATTTTCTGAAAAATTTTGACGAAAGAAAATTCTCCTTTTGGTTCTCTTTAGATGCTACATGTTAAGACGTACACGCCACAACAATTCTTTTCGAGATACAACGTGTAGTTTTGGAGATACAAGCTAATTTTGTACTATGCGTTATTTCTTCTCGTAAAGAGTTTCCAATGCGTACGTATATGTCTTTACCCTGCAAAACTGTATTTCCTAATGAAGTGGTATTCTTACATATCCTTTCGAGAGAAAACTGTCCTGTGCCTTCTCTTTTGAGGCTACACACTTAGACATACACGCAACATGAAAGCTTTTCGACTTACAACGTGTTGTTTAGGAAAAACAAGATAATTTCGCACGATGCGGGATTTCCTTAAAACGTGATTTTCTGAAAAATTTTGACGAAAGAAAATTCTCCTTTTGGTTCTCTTTAGATGCTACATGTTAAGACGTACACGCCACAACAATTCTTTTCGAGATACAACGTGTAATTTTGGAGATACAAGCTAATTTTGTACGATGCGTTATTTCTTTTCGTAAAGAGTTTCCAATGCGTACGTATATGTCTTTACTCTGCAAAACTGTATTTCCTTATGAAGTGGTATTCTTACATATCCTTTCGAGAGAAAACTGTCCTGTGCCTTCTCTTTTGAGGCTACACACTTAGACATACACGCAACATGAAAGCTTTTCGACTTACAACGTGTTGTTTTGGAAAAACAAGATAATTTCGCACGATGCGGGATTTCCTTAAAACGTGATTTTCTGAAAAATTTTGACCAAAGAAAATTCTCCTTTTGGTTCTCTTTAGATGCTACATGTTAAGACGTACACGCCACAACAATTCTTTTCGAGATACAACGTGTAGTTTTGGAGATACAAGCTAATTTTGTACGATGCGTTATTTCTTCTCGTAAAGAGTTTCCAATGCGTACGTATATGTCTTTACTCTGCAAAACTGTATTTCCTTATGAAGTGGTATTCTTACATATCCTTTCGAGAGAAAACTGTCCTGTGCCTTCTCTTTTGAGGCTACACACTTAGACATACACGCAACATGAAAGCTTTTCGACTTACAACGTGTTGTTTAGGAAAAACAAGATAACTTCGCACGATGCGTGATTTCCTTAAAACGTGATTTTCTGAAAAATTTTGACGAAAGAAAATTCTCCTTTTGGTTCTCTTTAGATGCTACATGTTAAGACGTACACGCCACAACAATTCTTTTCGAGATACAACGTGTAGTTTTGGAGATACAACCTAATTTTGTACGATGCGTTATTTCTTCTCGTAAAGAGTTTCCAATGCGCACGTATATGTCTTTACTCTGCAAAACTGTATTTCCTTATGAAGTGGTATTCTTACATATCCTTTCGAGAGAAAACTGTCCTGTACCTTCTCTTTTGAGGCTACACACTTAGACATACACGCAACATGAAAGCTTTTCGACTTACAACGTGTTGTTTAGGAAAAACAAGATAATTTCGCACGATGCGGGATTTCCTTAATACGTGATTTTCTGAAAAATTTTGACGAAAGAAAATTCTCCTTTTGGTTCTCTTTAGATGCTACATGTTAAGACGTACACGCCACAACAATTCTTTTCGAGATACAACGTGTAGTTTTGGAGATACAAGCTAATTTTGTACGATGCGTTATTTCTTCTCGTAAAGAGTTTCCAATGCGTACGTATATGTCTTTACGCTGCAAAACTGTATTTCCTTATGAAGTGGTATTCTTACATATCCTTTCGAGAGAAAACTGTCCTGTGCCTTCTCTTTTGAGGCTACACACTTAGACATCCACGCAACATGAAAGCTTTTCGACTTACAACGTGTTGTTTAGGAAAAACAAGATAATTTCGCACGATGCGGGATTTCCTTAAAACGTGATTTTCTGAAAAATTTTGACGAAAGAAAATTCTCCTTTTGGTTCTCTTTAGATGCTACATGTTAAGACGTACACGCCACAACAATTCTTTTCGAGATACAACGTGTAGTTTTGGAGATACAAGCTAATTTTGTACGATGCGTTATTTCTTCTCGTAAAGAGTTTCCAATGCGTACGTATATGTCTTTACTCTGCAAAACTGTATTTCCTTATGAAGTGGTATTCTTACATATCCTTTCGAGAGAAAACTGTCCTGTGCCTTCTCTTTTGAGGCTACACACTTAGACATACACGCAACATGAAAGCTTTTCGACTTACAACGTGTTGTTTAGGAAAAACAAGATAATTTCGCACGATGCGGGATTTCCTTAAAACGTGATTTTCTGAAAAATTTTGACGAAAGAAAATTCTCCTTTTGGTTCTCTTTAGATGCTACATGTTAAGACGTACCCGCCACAACAATTCTTTTCGAGATACAACGTGTAGTTTTGGAGATACAAGCTAATTTTGTACTATGCGTTATTTCTTCTCGTAAAGAGTTTCCAATGCGTACGTATATGTCTTTACGCTGCAAAACTGTATTTCCTTATGAAGTGGTATTCTTACATATCCTTTCGAGAGAAAACTGTCCTGTGCCTTCTCTTTTGAGGCTACACACTTAGACATACATGCAACATGAAAGCTTTTCGACTTACAACGTGTTGTTTAGGAAAAACAAGATAATTTCGCACGATGCGGGATTTCCTTAAAACGTGATTTTCTGAAAAATTTTGACGAAAGAAAATTCTCCTTTTGGTTCTCTTTAGATGCTACATGTTAAGACGTACACGCCACAACAATTCTTTTCGAGATACAACGTGTAGTTTTGGAGATACAAGCTAATTTTGTACGATGCGTTATTTCTTCTCGTAAAGAGTTTCCAATGCGTACGTATATGTCTTTACTCTGCAAAACTGTATTTCCTTATGAAGTGGTATTCTTACATATCCTTTCGAGAGAAAACTGTCCTGTGCCTTCTCTTTTGAGGCTACACACTTAGACATACACGCAACATGAAAGCTTTTCGACTTACAACGTGTTGTTTAGGAAAAACAAGATAATTTCGCACGATGCGGGATTTCCTTAAAACGTGATTTTCTGAAAAATTTTGACGAAAGAAAATTCTCCTTTTGGTTCTCTTTAGATGCTACATGTTAAGACGTACACGCCACAACAATTCTTTTCGAGATACAACGTGTAGTTTTGGAGATACAAGCTAATTTTGTACGATGCGTTATTTCTTCTCGTAAAGAGTTTCCAATGCGTACGTATATGTCTTTACTCTGCAAAACTGTATTTCCTTATGAAGTGGTATTCTTACATATCCTTTCGAGAGAAAACTGTCCTGTGCCTTCTCTTTTGAGGCTACACACTTAGACATACACGCAACATGAAAGCTTTTCGACTTACAACGTGTTGTTTAGGAAAAACAAGATAATTTCGCACGATGCGGGATTTCCTTAAAACGTGATTTTCTGAAAAATTTTGACGAAAGAAAATTCTCCTTTTGGTTCTCTTTAGATGCTACATGTTAAGACGTACACGCCACAACAATTCTTTTCGAGATACAACGTGTAGTTTTGGAGATACAAGCTAATTTTGTACGATGCGTTATTTCTTCTCGTAAAGAGTTTCCAATGCGTACGTATATGTCTTTACGCTGCAAAACTGTATTTCCTTATGAAGTGGTATTCTTACATATCCTTTCGAGAGAAAACTGTCCTGTGCCTTCTCTTTTGAGGCTACACACTTAGACATCCACGCAACATGAAAGCTTTTCGACTTACAACGTGTTGTTTAGGAAAAACAAGATAATTTCGCACGATGCGGGATTTCCTTAAAACGTGATTTTCTGAAAAAATTGACGAAAGAAAATTCTCCTTTTGGTTCTCTTTAGATGCTACATGTTAAGACGTACACGCCACAACAATTCTTTTCGAGATACAACGTGTAGTTTTGGAGATACAAGCTAATTTTGTACGATGCGTTATTTCTTCTCGTAAAGAGTTTCCAATGCGTACGTATATGTCTTTACTCTGCAAAACTGTATTTCCTTATGAAGTGGTATTCTTACATATCCTTTCGAGAGAAAACTGTCCTGTGCCTTCTCTTTTGAGGCTACACACTTAGACATACACGCAACATGAAAGCTTTTCGACTTACAACGTGTTGTTTAGGAAAAACAAGATAATTTCGCACGATGCGGGATTTCCTTAAAACGTGATTTTCTGAAAAATTTTGACGAAAGAAAATTCTCCTTTTGGTTCTCTTTAGATGCTACATGTTAAGACGTACCCGCCACAACAATTCTTTTCGAGATACAACGTGTAGTTTTGGAGATACAAGCTAATTTTGTACTATGCGTTATTTCTTCTCGTAAAGAGTTTCCAATGCGTACGTATATGTCTTTACGCTGCAAAACTGTATTTCCTTATGAAGTGGTATTCTTACATATCCTTTCGAGAGAAAACTGTCCTGTGCCTTCTCTTTTGAGGCTACACACTTAGACATACATGCAACATGAAAGCTTTTCGACTTACAACGTGTTGTTTAGGAAAAACAAGATAATTTCGCACGATGCGGGATTTCCTTAAAACGTGATTTTCTGAAAAATTTTGACGAAAGAAAATTCTCCTTTTGGTTCTCTTTAGATGCTACATGTTAAGACGTACACGCCACAACAATTCTTTTCGAGATACAACGTGTAGTTTTGGAGATACAAGCTAATTTTGTACGATGCGTTATTTCTTCTCGTAAAGAGTTTCCAATGCGTACGTATATGTCTTTACTCTGCAAAACTGTATTTCCTTATGAAGTGGTATTCTTACATATCCTTTCGAGAGAAAACTGTCCTGTGCCTTCTCTTTTGAGGCTACACACTTAGACATACACGCAACATGAAAGCTTTTCGACTTACAACGTGTTGTTTAGGAAAAACAAGATAATTTCGCACGATGCGGGATTTCCTTAAAACGTGATTTTCTGAAAAATTTTGACGAAAGAAAATTCTCCTTTTGGTTCTCTTTAGATGCTACATGTTAAGACGTACACGCCACAACAATTCTTTTCGAGATACAACGTGTAGTTTTGGAGATACAAGCTAATTTTGTACGATGCGTTATTTCTTCTCGTAAAGAGTTTCCAATGCGTACGTATATGTCTTTACTCTGCAAAACTGTATTTCCTTATGAAGTGGTATTCTTACATATCCTTTCGAGAGAAAACTGTCCTGTGCCTTCTCTTTTGAGGCTACACACTTAGACATACACGCAACATGAAAGCTTTTCGACTTACAACGTGTTGTTTAGGAAAAACAAGATAATTTCGCACGATGCGGGATTTCCTTAAAACGTGATTTTCTGAAAAATTTTGACGAAAGAAAATTCTCCTTTTGGTTCTCTTTAGATGCTACATGTTAAGACGTACACGCCACAACAATTCTTTTCGAGATACAACGTGTAGTTTTGGAGATACAAGCTAATTTTGTACGATGCGTTATTTCTTCTCGTAAAGAGTTTCCAATGCGTACGTATATGTCTTTACGCTGCAAAACTGTATTTCCTTATGAAGTGGTATTCTTACATATCCTTTCGAGAGAAAACTGTCCTGTGCCTTCTCTTTTGAGGCTACACACTTAGACATCCACGCAACATGAAAGCTTTTCGACTTACAACGTGTTGTTTAGGAAAAACAAGATAATTTCGCACGATGCGGGATTTCCTTAAAACGTGATTTTCTGAAAAATTTTGACGAAAGAAAATTCTCCTTTTGGTTCTCTTTAGATGCTACATGTTAAGACGTACACGCCACAACAATTCTTTTCGAGATACAACGTGTAGTTTTGGAGATACAAGCTAATTTTGTACGATGCGTTATTTCTTCTCGTAAAGAGTTTCCAATGCGTACGTATATGTCTTTACTCTGCAAAACTGTATTTCCTTATGAAGTGGTATTCTTACATATCCTTTCGAGAGAAAACTGTCCTGTGCCTTCTCTTTTGAGGCTACACACTTAGACATACACGCAACATGAAAGCTTTTCGACTTACAACGTGTTGTTTAGGAAAAACAAGATAATTTCGCACGATGCGGGATTTCCTTAAAACGTGATTTTCTGAAAAATTTTGACGAAAGAAAATTCTCCTTTTGGTTCTCTTTAGATGCTACATGTTAAGACGTACCCGCCACAACAATTCTTTTCGAGATACAACGTGTAGTTTTGGAGATACAAGCTAATTTTGTACTATGCGTTATTTCTTCTCGTAAAGAGTTTCCAATGCGTACGTATATGTCTTTACGCTGCAAAACTGTATTTCCTTATGAAGTGGTATTCTTACATATCCTTTCGAGAGAAAACTGTCCTGTGCCTTCTCTTTTGAGGCTACACACTTAGACATACATGCAACATGAAAGCTTTTCGACTTACAACGTGTTGTTTAGGAAAAACAAGATAATTTCGCACGATGCGGGATTTCCTTAAAACGTGATTTTCTGAAAAATTTTGACGAAAGAAAATTCTCCTTTTGGTTCTCTTTAGATGCTACATGTTAAGACGTACACGCCACAACAATTCTTTTCGAGATACAACGTGTAGTTTTGGAGATACAAGCTAATTTTGTACGATGCGTTATTTCTTCTCGTAAAGAGTTTCCAATGCGTACGTATATGTCTTTACTCTGCAAAACTGTATTTCCTTATGAAGTGGAATTCTTACATATCCTTTCGAGAGAAAACTGTCCTGTGCCTTCTCTTTTGAGGCTACACACTTAGACATACACGCAACATGAAAGCTTTTCGACTTACAACGTGTTGTTTAGGAAAAACAAGATAATTTCGCACGATGCGGGATTTCCTTAAAACGTGATTTTCTGAAAAATTTTGACGAAAGAAAATTCTCCTTTTGGTTCTCTTTAGATGCTACATGTTAAGACGTACACGCCACAACAATTCTTTTCGAGATACAACGTGTAGTTTTGGAGATACAAGCTAATTTTGTACGATGCGTTATTTCTTCTCGTAAAGAGTTTCCAATGCGTACGTATATGTCTTTACGCTGCAAAACTGTATTTCCTTATGAAGTGGTATTCTTACATATCCTTTCGAGAGAAAACTGTCCTGTGCCTTCTCTTTTGAGGCTACACACTTAGACATACACGCAACATGAAAGCTTTTCGACTTACAACGTGTTGTTTAGGAAAAACAAGATAATTTCACACGATGCGGGATTTCCTTAAAACGTGATTTTCTGAAAAATTTTGAAGAAAGAAAATTCTCCTTTTGGTTCTCTTTAGATGCTACATGTTAAGACGTACACGCCACAACAATTCTTTTCGAGATACAACGTGTAGTTTTGGAGATACAAGCTAATTTTGTACGATGCGTTATTTCTTCTCGTAAAGAGTTTCCAATGCGTACATATATGTCTTTACTCTGCAAAACTGTATTTCCTTATGAAGTGGTATTCTTACATATCCTTTCGAGAGAAAACTGTCCTGTGCCTTCTCTTTTGAGGCTATACACTTAGACATACACGCAACATGAAAGCTTTTCGACTTACAACGTGTTGTTTAGGAAAAACAAGATAATTTCGCACGATGCGGGATTTCCTTAAAACGTGATTTTCTGAAAAATTTTGACGAAAGAAAATTCTCCTTTTGGTTCTCTTTAGATGCTACATGTTAAGACGTACACGCCACAACAATTCTTTTCGAGATACAACGTGTAGTTTTGGAGATACAAGCTAATTTTGTACGATGCGTTATTTCTTCTCGTAAAGAGTTTCCAATGCGTACGTATATGTCTTTACGCTGCAAAACTGTATTTCCTTATGAAGTGGTATTCTTACATATCCTTTCGAGAGAAAACTGTCCTGTGCCTTCTCTTTTGAGGCTACACACTTAGACATACACGCAACATGAAAGCTTTTCGACTTACAACGTGTTGTTTAGGAAAAACAAGATAATTTCGCACGATGCGGGATTTCCTTAAAACGTGATTTTCTGAAAAATTTTGACGAAAGAAAATTCTCCTTTTGGTTCTCTTTAGATGCTACATGTTAAGACGTACACGCCACAACAATTCTTTTCGAGATACAACGTGTAGTTTTGGAGATACAAGCTAATTTTGTACGATGCGTTATTTCTTCTCGTAAAGAGTTTCCAATGCGTACGTATATGTCTTTACGCTGCAAAACTGTATTTCCTTATGAAGTGGTATTCTTACATATCCTTTCGAGAGAAAACTGTCCTGTGCCTTCTCTTTTGAGGCTACACACTTAGACATCCACGCAACATGAAAGCTTTTCGACTTACAACGTGTTGTTTAGGAAAAACAAGATAATTTCACACGATGCGGGATTTCCTTAAAACGTGATTTTCTGAAAAATTTTGAAGAAAGAAAATTCTCCTTTTGGTTCTCTTTAGATGCTACATGTTAAGACGTACACGCCACAACAATTCTTTTCGAGATACAACGTGTCGTTTTGGAGATACAAGCTAATTTTGTACGATGCGTTATTTCTTCTCGTAAAGAGTTTCCAATGCGTACATATATGTCTTTACTCTGCAAAACTGTATTTCCTTATGAAGTGGTATTCTTACATATCCTTTCGAGAGAAAACTGTCCTGTGCCTTCTCTTTTGAGGCTATACACTTAGACATACACGCAACATGAAAGCTTTTCGACTTACAACGTGTTGTTTAGGAAAAACAAGATAATTTCGCACGATGCGGGATTTCCTTAAAACGTGATTTTCTGAAAAATTTTGACGAAAGAAAATTCTCCTTTTGGTTCTCTTTAGATGCTACATGTTAAGACGTACACGCCACAACAATTCTTTTCGAGATACAACGTGTAGTTTTGGAGATACAAGCTAATTTTGTACGATGCGTTATTTCTTCTCGTAAAGAGTTTCCAATGCGTACGTATATGTCTTTACTCTGCAAAACTGTATTTCCTTATGAAGTGGTATTCTTACATATCCTTTCGAGAGAAAACTGTCCTGTGCCTTCTCTTTTGAGGCTACACACTTAGACATACACGCAACATGAAAGCTTTTCGACTTACAACGTGTTGTTTAGGAAAAACAAGATAATTTCGCACGATGCGGGATTTCCTTAAAACGTGATTTTCTGAAAAATTTTGACGAAAGAAAATTCTCCTTTTGGTTCTCTTTAGATGCTACATGTTAAGACGTACACGCCACAACAATTCTTTTCGAGATACAACGTGTAGTTTTGGAGATACAAGCTAATTTTGTACGATGCGTTATTTCTTCTCGTAAAGAGTTTCCAATGCGTACGTATATGTCTTTACGCTGCAAAACTGTATTTCCTTATGAAGTGGTATTCTTACATATCCTTTCGAGAGAAAACTGTCCTGTGCCTTCTCTTTTGAGGCTACACACTTAGACATCCACGCAACATGAAAGCTTTTCGACTTACAACGTGTTGTTTAGGAAAAACAAGATAATTTGGCACGATGCGGGATTTCCTTAAAACGTGATTTTCTGAAAAATTTTGACGAAAAAAAATTCTCCTTTTGGTTCTCTTTAGATGCTACATGTTAAGACGTACACGCCACAACAATTCTTTTCGAGATACAACGTGTCGTTTTGGAGATACAAGCTAATTTTGTACGATGCGTTATTTCTTCTCGTAAAGAGTTTCCAATGCGTACGTATATGTCTTTACGCTGCAAAACTGTATTTCCTTATGAAGTGGTATTCTTACATATCCTTTCGAGAGAAAACTGTCCTGTGCCTTCTCTTTTGAGGCTACACACTTAGACATACACGCAACATGAAAGCTTTTCGACTTACAACGTGTTGTTTAGGAAAAACAAGATAATTTCGCACGATGCGGGATTTCCTTAAAACGTGATTTTCTGAAAAATTTTGACGAAAGAAAATTCTCCTTTTGGTTCTCTTTAGATGCTACATGTTAAGACGTACACGCCACAACAATTCTTTTCGAGATACAACGTGTAGTTTTGGAGATACAAGCTAATTTTGTACGATGCGTTATTTCTTCTCGTAAAGAGTTTCCAATGCGTACGTATATGTCTTTACTCTGCAAAACTGTATTTCCTTATGAAGTGGTATTCTTACATATCCTTTCGAGAGAAAACTGTCCTGTGCCTTCTCTTTTGAGGCTACACACTTAGACATACACGCAACATGAAAGCTTTTCGACTTACAACGTGTTGTTTAGGAAAAACAAGATAATTTCGCACGATGCGGGATTTCCTTAAAACGTGATTTTCTGAAAAATTTTGACGAAAGAAAATTCTCCTTTTGGTTCTCTTTAGATGCTACATGTTAAGACGTACACGCCACAACAATTCTTTTCGAGATACAACGTGTAGTTTGGAGATACAAGCTAATTTTGTACTATGCGTTATTTCTCGTAAAGAGTTTACAATGCGTACGTATATGTCTTTACTCTGCAAAACTGTATTTCCTTATGAAGTGGTATTCTTACATATCCTTTCGAGAGAAAACTGTCCTGTGCCTTCTCTTTTGAGGCTACACACTTAGACATACACGCAACATGAAAGCTTTTCGACTTACAACGTGTTGTTTAGGAAAAACAAGATAATTTCGCACGATGCGGGATTTCCTTAAAACGTGATTTTCTGAAAAATTTTGACCAAAGAAAATTCTCCTTTTGGTTCTCTTTAGATGCTACATGTTAAGACGTACACGCCACAACAATTCTTTTCGAGATACAACGTGTAGTTTTGGAGATACAAGCTAATTTTGTACGATGCGTTATTTCTTCTCGTAAAGAGTTTCCAATGCGTACGTATATGTCTTTACGCTGCAAAACTGTATTTCCTTATGAAGTGGTATTCTTACATATCCTTTCGAGAGAAAACTGTCCTGTGCCTTCTCTTTTGAGGTTACACACTTAGACATACACGCAACATGAAAGCTTTTCGACTTACAACGTGTTGTTTAGGAAAAACAAGATAATTTCGCACGATGCGGGATTTCCTTAAAACGTGATTTTCTGAAAAATTTTGACGAAAGAAAATTCTCCTTTTGGTTCTCTTTAGATGCTACATGTTAAGACGTACACGCCACAACAATTCTTTTCGAGATACAACGTGTAGTTTTGGAGATACAAGCTAATTTTGTACGATGCGTTATTTCTTCTCGTAAAGAGTTTCCAATGCGTACGTATATGTCTTTACTCTGCAAAACTGTATTTCCTTATGAAGTGGTATTCTTACATATCCTTTCGAGAGAAAACTGTCCTGTGCCTTCTCTTTTGAGGCTACACACTTAGACATACACGCAACATGAAAGCTTTTCGACTTACAACGTGTTGTTTAGGAAAAACAAGATAATTTCGCACGATGCGGGATTTCCTTAAAACGTGATTTTCTGAAAAATTTTGACGAAAGAAAATTCTCCTTTTGGTTCTCTTTAGATGCTACATGTTAAGACGTACACGCCACAACAATTCTTTTCGAGATACAACGTGTAGTTTGGAGATACAAGCTAATTTTGTACTATGCGTTATTTCTCGTAAAGAGTTTACAATGCGTACGTATATGTCTTTACTCTGCAAAACTGTATTTCCTTATGAAGTGGTATTCTTACATATCCTTTCGAGAGAAAACTGTCCTGTGCCTTCTCTTTTGAGGCTACACACTTAGACATACACGCAACATGAAAGCTTTTCGACTTACAACGTGTTGTTTAGGAAAAACAAGATAATTTCGCACGATGCGGGATTTCCTTAAAACGTGATTTTCTGAAAAATTTTGACGAAAGAAAATTCTCCTTTTGGTTCTCTTTAGATGCTACATGTTAAGACGTACACGCCACAACAATTCTTTACGAGATACAACGTGTAGTTTTGGAGATACAAGCTAATTTTGTACGATGCGTTATTTCTTCTCGTAAAGAGTTTCCAATGCGTAAGTATATGTCTTTACTCTGCAAAACTGTATTTCCTTATGAAGTGGTATTCTTACATATCCTTTCGAGAGAAAACTGTCCTGTGCCTTCTCTTTTGAGGCTACACACTTAGACATACACGCAACATGAAAGCTTTTCGACTTACAACGTGTTGTTTAGGAAAAACAAGATAATTTGGCACGATGCGGGATTTCCTTAAAACGTGATTTTCTGAAAAATTTTGACGAAAGAAAATTCTCCTTTTGGTTCTCTTTAGATGCTACATGTTAAGACGTACACGCCACAACAATTCTTTTCGAGATACAACGTGTAGTTTTGGAGATACAAGCTAATTTTGTACGATGCGTTATTTCTTCTCGTAAAGAGTTTCCAATGCGTACGTATATGTCTTTACGCTGCAAAACTGTATTTCCTTATGAAGTGGTATTCTTACATATCCTTTCGAGAGAAAACTGTCCTGTGCCTTCTCTTTTGAGGCTACACACTTAGACATACACGCAACATGAAAGCTTTTCGACTTACAACGTGTTGTTTAGGAAAAACAAGATAATTTCGCACGATGCGGGATTTCCTTAAAACGTGATTTTCTGAAAAATTTTGACGAAAGAAAATTCTCCTTTTGGTTCTCTTTAGATGCTACATGTTAAGACGTACACGCCACAACAATTCTTTTCGAGATACAACGTGTAGTTTTGGAGATACAAGCTAATTTTGTACGATGCGTTATTTCTTCTCGTAAAGAGTTTCCAATGCGTACGTATATGTCTTTACGCTGCAAAACTGTATTTCCTTATGAAGTGGTATTCTTACATATCCTTTCGAGAGAAAACTGTCCTGTGCCTTCTCTTTTGAGGTTACACACTTAGACATACACGCAACATGAAAGCTTTTCGACTTACAACGTGTTGTTTAGGAAAAACAAGATAATTTCGCACGATGCGGGATTTCCTTAAAACGTGATTTTCTGAAAAATTTTGACGAAAGAAAATTCTCCTTTTGGTTCTCTTTAGATGCTACATGTTAAGACGTACACGCCACAACAATTCTTTTCGAGATACAACGTGTAGTTTTGAAGATACAAGCTAATTTTGTACGATGCTTTATTTCTTCTCGTAAAGAGTTTCCAATGCGTACGTGTATGTCTTTACTCTGCAAAACTGTATTTCCTTATGAAGTGGTATTCTTACATATCCTTTCGAGAGAAAACTGTCCTGTGCCTTCTCTTTTGAGGCTACACACTTAGACATACACGCAACATGAAAGCTTTTCGACTTACAACGTGTTGTTTAGGAAAAACAAGATAATTTGGCACGATGCGGGATTTCCTTAAAACGTGATTTTCTGAAAAATTTTGACGAAAGAAAATTCTCCTTTTGGTTCTCTTTAGATGCTACATGTTAAGACGTACACGCCACAACAATTCTTTTCGAGATACAACGTGTAGTTTTGGAGATACAAGCTAATTTTGTACGATGCGTTATTTCTTCTCGTAAAGAGTTTCCAATGCGTACGTATATGTCTTTACGCTGCAAAACTGTATTTCCTTATGAAGTGGTATTCTTACATATCCTTTCGAGAGAAAACTGTCCTGTGCCTTCTCTTTTGAGGCTACACACTTAGACATACACGCAACATGAAAGCTTTTCGACTTACAACGTGTTGTTTAGGAAAAACAAGATAATTTCGCACGATGCGGGATTTCCTTAAAACGTGATTTTCTGAAAAATTTTGACGAAAGAAAATTCTCCTTTTGGTTCTCTTTAGATGCTATATGTTAAGACGTACACGCCACAACAATTCTTTTCGAGATACAACGTGTAGTTTTGGAGATACAAGCTAATTTTGTACGATGCGTTATTTCTTCTCGTAAAGAGTTTCCAATGCGTAAGTATATGTCTTTACGCTGCAAAACTGTATTTCCTTATGAAGTGGTATTCTTACATATCCTTTCGAGAGAAAACTGTCCTGTGCCTTCTCTTTTGAGGTTACACACTTAGACATACACGCAACATGAAAGCTTTTCGACTTACAACGTGTTGTTTAGGAAAAACAAGATAATTTCGCACGATGCGGGATTTCCTTAAAACGTGATTTTCTGAAAAATTTTGACGAAAGAAAATTCTCCTTTTGGTTCTCTTTAGATGCTACATGTTAAGACGTACACGCCACAACAATTCTTTTCGAGATACAACGTGTAGTTTTGGAGATACAAGCTAATTTTGTACGATGCGTTATTTCTTCTCGTAAAGAGTTTCCAATGCGTACGTGTATGTCTTTACTCTGCAAAACTGTATTTCCTTATGAAGTGGTATTCTTACATATCCTTTCGAGAGAAAACTGTCCTGTGCCTTCTCTTTTGAGGCTACACACTTAGACATACACGCAACATGAAAGCTTTTCGACTTACAACGTGTTGTTTAGGAAAAACAAGATAATTTGGCACGATGCGGGATTTCCTTAAAACGTGATTTTCTGAAAAATTTTGACGAAAGAAAATTCTCCTTTTGGTTCTCTTTAGATGCTACATGTTAAGACGTACACGCCACAACAATTCTTTTCGAGATACAACGTGTAGTTTTGGAGATACAAGCTAATTTTGTACGATGCGTTATTTCTTCTCGTAAAGAGTTTCCAATGCGTACGTATATGTCTTTACGCTTCAAAACTGTATTTCCTTATGAAGTGGTATTCTTACATATCCTTTCGAGAGAAAACTGTCCTGTGCCTTCTCTTTTGAGGCTACACACTTAGACATACACGCAACATGAAAGCTTTTCGACTTACAACGTGTTGTTTAGGAAAAACAAGATAATTTCGCACGATGCGGGATTTCCTTAAAACGTGATTTTCTGAAAAATTTTGACGAAAGAAAATTCTCCTTTTGGTTCTCTTTAGATGCTACATGTTAAGACGTACACGCCACAACAATTCTTTTCGAGATACAACGTGTAGTTTTGGAGATACAAGCTAATTTTGTACGATGCGTTATTTCTTCTCGTAAAGAGTTTCCAATGCCTACGTATATGTCTTTACGCTGCAAAACTGTATTTCCTTATGAAGTGGTATTCTTACATATCCTTTCGAGAGAAAACTGTCCTGTGCCTTCTCTTTTGAGGCTACACACTTAGACATACACGCAACATGAAAGCTTTTCGACTTACAACGTGTTGTTTAGGAAAAACAAGATAATTTCGCACGATGCGGGATTTCCTTAAAACGTGATTTTCTGAAAAATTTTGACGAAAGAAAATTCTCCTTTTGGTTCTCTTTAGATGCTACATGTTAAGACGTACACGCCACAACAATTCTTTTCGAGATACAACGTGTAGTTTTGGAGATACAAGCTAATTTTGTACGATGCGTTATTTCTTCTCGTAAAGAGTTTCCAATGTGTACGTATATGTCTTTACGCTGCAAAACTGTATTTCCTTATGAAGTGGTATTCTTACATATCCTTTCGGGAGAAAACTGTCCTGTGCCTTCTCTTTTGAGGCTACACACTTAGACATACACGCAACATGAAAGCTTTTCGACTTACAACGTGTTGTTTAGGAAAAACAAGATAATTTCGCACGATGCGGGATTTCCTTAAAACGTGATTTTCTGAAAAATTTTGACGAAAGAAAATTCTCCTTTTGGTTCTCTTTAGATGCTACATGTTAAGACGTACACGCCACAACAATTCTTTTCGAGATACAACCTGTAGTTTTGGAGATACAAGCTAATTTTGTACGATGCGTTATTTCTTCTCGTAAAGAGTTTCCAATGCGTACGTATATGTCTTTACTCTGCAAAACTGTATTTCCTTATGAAGTGGTATTCTTACATATCCTTTCGAGAGAAAACTGTCCTGTGCCTTCTCTTTTGAGGCTACACACTTAGACATACACGCAACATGAAAGCTTTTCGACTTACAACGTGTTGTTTAGGAAAAACAAGATAATTTCGCACGATGCGGGATTTCCTTAAAACGTGATTTTCTGAAAAATTTTGACGAAAGAAAATTCTCCTTTTGGTTCTCTTTAGATGCTATATGTTAAGACGTACACGCCACAACAATTCTTTTCGAGATACAACGTGTAGTTTTGGAGATACAAGCTAATTTTGTACGATGCGTTATTTCTTCTCGTAAAGAGTTTCCAATGCGTACGTATATGTATTTACTCTGCAAAACTGTATTTCCTTATGAAGTGGTATTCTTACATATCCTTTCGAGAGAAAACTGTCCTGTGCCTTCTCTTTTGAGGCTACACACTTAGACATACACGCAACATGAAAGCTTTTCGACTTACAACGTGTTGTTTAGGAAAAACAAGATAATTTCGCACGATGCGGGATTTCCTTAAAACGTGATTTTCTGAAAAATTTTGACGAAAGAAAATTCTCCTTTTGGTTCTCTTTAGATGCTACATGTTAAGACGTACACGCCACAACAATTCTTTTCGAGATACAACGTGTAGTTTTGGAGATACAAGCTAATTTTGTACGATGCGTTATTTCTTCTCGTAAAGAGTTTCCAATGCGTACGTATATGTCTTTACGCTGCAAAACTGTATTTCCTTATGAAGTGGTATTCTTACATATCCTTTCGAGAGAAAACTGTCCTGTGCCTTCTCTTTTGAGGCTACACACTTAGACATACACGCAACATGAAAGCTTTTCGACTTACAACGTGTTGTTTAGGAAAAACAAGATAATTTCGCACGATGCGGGATTTCCTTAAAACGTGATTTTCTGAAAAATTTTGACCAAAGAAAATTCTCCTTTTGGTTCTCTTTAGATGCTACATGTTAAGACGTACACGCCACAACAATTCTTTTCGAGATACAACGTGTAGTTTTGGAGATACAAGCTAATTTTGTACGATGCGTTATTTCTTCTCGTAAAGAGTTTCCAATGCGTACGTATATGTCTTTACGCTGCAAAACTGTATTTCCTTATGAAGTGGTATTCTTACATATCCTTTCGAGAGAAAACTGTCCTGTGCCTTCTCTTTTGAGGTTACACACTTAGACATACACGCAACATGAAAGCTTTTCGACTTACAACGTGTTGTTTAGGAAAAACAAGATAATTTCGCACGATGCGGGATTTCCTTAAAACGTGATTTTCTGAAAAATTTTGACGAAAGAAAATTCTCCTTTTGGTTCTCTTTAGATGCTACATGTTAAGACGTACACGCCACAACAATTCTTTTCGAGATACAACGTGTAGTTTTGGAGATACAAGCTAATTTTGTACGATGCGTTATTTCTTCTCGTAAAGAGTTTCCAATGCGTACGTGTATGTCTTTACTCTGCAAAACTGTATTTCCTTATGAAGTGGTATTCTTACATATCCTTTCGAGAGAAAACTGTCCTGTGCCTTCTCTTTTGAGGCTACACACTTAGACATACACGCAACATGAAAGCTTTTCGACTTACAACGTGTTGTTTAGGAAAAACAAGATAATTTGGCACGATGCGGGATTTCCTTAAAACGTGATTTTCTGAAAAATTTTGACGAAAGAAAATTCTCCTTTTGGTTCTCTTTAGATGCTACATGTTAAGACGTACACGCCACAACAATTCTTTTCGAGATACAACGTGTAGTTTTGGAGATACAAGCTAATTTTGTACGATGCGTTATTTCTTCTCGTAAAGAGTTTCCAATGCGTACGTATATGTCTTTACGCTGCAAAACTGTATTTCCTTATGAAGTGGTATTCTTACATATCCTTTCGAGAGAAAACTGTCCTGTGCCTTCTCTTTTGAGGCTACACACTTAGACATACACGCAACATGAAAGCTTTTCGACTTACAACGTGTTGTTTAGGAAAAACAAGATAATTTCGCACGATGCGGGATTTCCTTAAAACGTGATTTTCTGAAAAATTTTGACGAAAGAAAATTCTCCTTTTGGTTCTCTTTAGATGCTACATGTTAAGACGTACACGCCACAACAATTCTTTTCGAGATACAACGTGTAGTTTTGGAGATACAAGCTAATTTTGTACGATGCGTTATTTCTTCTCGTAAAGAGTTTCCAATGCGTACGTATATGTCTTTACGCTGCAAAACTGTATTTCCTTATGAAGTGGTATTCTTACATATCCTTTCGAGAGAAAACTGTCCTGTGCCTTCTCTTTTGAGGCTACACACTTAGACATACACGCAACATGAAAGCTTTTCGACTTACAACGTGTTGTTTAGGAAAAACAAGATAATTTCGCACGATGCGGGATTTCCTTAAAACGTGATTTTCTGAAAAATTTTGACGAAAGAAAATTCTCCTTTTGGTTCTCTTTAGATGCTACATGTTAAGACGTACACGCCACAACAATTCTTTTCGAGATACAACGTGTAGTTTTGGAGATACAAGCTAATTTTGTACGATGCTTTATTTCTTCTCGTAAACAGTTTCCAATGCGTACGTATATGTCTTTACGCTGCAAAACTGTATTTCCTTATGAAGTGGTATTCTTACATATCCTTTCGAGAGAAAACTGTCCTGTGCCTTCTCTTTTGAGGTTACACACTTAGACATACACGCAACATGAAAGCTTTTCGACTTACAACGTGTTGTTTAGGAAAAACAAGATAATTTCGCACGATGCGGGATTTCCTTAAAACGTGATTTTCTGAAAAATTTTGACGAAAGAAAATTCTCCTTTTGGTTCTCTTTAGATGCTACATGTTAAGACGTACACGCCACAACAATTCTTTTCGAGATACAACGTGTAGTTTTGAAGATACAAGCTAATTTTGTACGATGCGTTATTTCTTCTCGTAAAGAGTTTCCAATGCGTACGTGTATGTCTTTACTCTGCAAAACTGTATTTCCTTATGAAGTGGTATTCTTACATATCCTTTCGAGAGAAAACTGTCCTGTGCCTTCTCTTTTGAGGCTACACACTTAGACATACACGCAACATGAAAGCTTTTCGACTTACAACGTGTTGTTTAGGAAAAACAAGATAATTTGGCACGATGCGGGATTTCCTTAAAACGTGATTTTCTGAAAAATTTTGACGAAAGAAAATTCTCCTTTTGGTTCTCTTTAGATGCTACATGTTAAGACGTACACGCCACAACAATTCTTTTCGAGATACAACGTGTAGTTTTGGAGATACAAGCTAATTTTGTACGATGCGTTATTTCTTCTCGTAAAGAGTTTCCAATGCGTACGTATATGTCTTTACGCTGCAAAACTGTATTTCCTTATGAAGTGGTATTCTTACATATCCTTTCGAGAGAAAACTGTCCTGTGCCTTCTCTTTTGAGGCTACACACTTAGACATACACGCAACATGAAAGCTTTTCGACTTACAACGTGTTGTTTAGGAAAAACAAGATAATTTCGCACGATGCGGGATTTCCTTAAAACGTGATTTTCTGAAAAATTTTGACGAAAGAAAATTCTCCTTTTGGTTCTCTTTAGATGCTATATGTTAAGACGTACACGCCACAACAATTCTTTTCGAGATACAACGTGTAGTTTTGGAGATACAAGCTAATTTTGTACGATGCGTTATTTCTTCTCGTAAAGAGTTTCCAATGCGTACGTATATGTATTTACTCTGCAAAACTGTATTTCCTTATGAAGTGGTATTCTTACATATCCTTTCGAGAGAAAACTGTCCTGTGCCTTCTCTTTTGAGGCTACACACTTAGACATACACGCAACATGAAAGCTTTTCGACTTACAACGTGTTGTTTAGGAAAAACAAGATAATTTCGCACGATGCGGGATTTCCTTAAAACGTGATTTTCTGAAAAATTTTGACGAAAGAAAATTCTCCTTTTGGTTCTCTTTAGATGCTACATGTTAAGACGTACACGCCACAACAATTCTTTTCGAGATACAACGTGTAGTTTTGGAGATACAAGCTAATTTTGTACGATGCGTTATTTCTTCTCGTAAAGAGTTTCCAATGCGTACGTATATGTCTTTACGCTGCAAAACTGTATTTCCTTATGAAGTGGTATTCTTACATATCCTTTCGAGAGAAAACTGTCCTGTGCCTTCTCTTTTGAGGCTACACACTTAGACATACACGCAACATGAAAGCTTTTCGACTTACAACGTGTTGTTTAGGAAAAACAAGATAATTTCGCACGATGCGGGATTTCCTTAAAACGTGATTTTCTGAAAAATTTTGACGAAAGAAAATTGTCCTTTTGGTTCTCTTTAGATGCTACATGTTAAGACGTACACGCCACAACAATTCTTTTCGAGATACAACGTGTAGTTTTGGAGATACAAGCTAATTTTGTACGATGCGTTATTTCTTCTCGTAAAGAGTTTCCAATGCGTACGTATATGTCTTTACGCTGCAAAACTGTATTTCCTTATGAAGTGGTATTCTTACATATCCTTTCGAGAGAAAACTGTCCTGTGCCTTCTCTTTTGAGGTTACACACTTAGACATACACGCAACATGAAAGCTTTTCGACTTACAACGTGTTGTTTAGGAAAAACAAGATAATTTCGCACGATGCGGGATTTCCTTAAAACGTGATTTTCTGAAAAATTTTGACGAAAGAAAATTCTCCTTTTGGTTCTCTTTAGATGCTACATGTTAAGACGTACACGCCACAACAATTCTTTTCGAGATACAACGTGTAGTTTTGAAGATACAAGCTAATTTTGTACGATGCGTTATTTCTTCTCGTAAAGAGTTTCCAATGCGTACGTGTATGTCTTTACTCTGCAAAACTGTATTTCCTTATGAAGTGGTATTCTTACATATCCTTTCGAGAGAAAACTGTCCTGTGCCTTCTCTTTTGAGGCTACACACTTAGACATACACGCAACATGAAAGCTTTTCGACTTACAACGTGTTGTTTAGGAAAAACAAGATAATTTGGCACGATGCGGGATTTCCTTAAAACGTGATTTTCTGAAAAATTTTGACGAAAGAAAATTCTCCTTTTGGTTCTCTTTAGATGCTACATGTTAAGACGTACACGCCACAACAATTCTTTTCGAGATACAACGTGTAGTTTTGGAGATACAAGCTAATTTTGTACGATGCGTTATTTCTTCTCGTAAAGAGTTTCCAATGCGTACGTATATGTCTTTACGCTGCAAAACTGTATTTCCTTATGAAGTGGTATTCTTACATATCCTTTCGAGAGAAAACTGTCCTGTGCCTTCTCTTTTGAGGCTACACACTTAGACATACACGCAACATGAAAGCTTTTCGACTTACAACGTGTTGTTTAGGAAAAACAAGATAATTTCGCACGATGCGGGATTTCCTTAAAACGTGATTTTCTGAAAAATTTTGACGAAAGAAAATTCTCCTTTTGGTTCTCTTTAGATGCTACATGTTAAGACGTACACGCCACAACAATTCTTTTCGAGATACAACGTGTAGTTTTGGAGATACAAGCTAATTTTTGTACTATGCGTTATTTCTTCTCGTAAAGAGTTTCCAATGCGTACGTATATGTCTTTACTCTGCAAAACTGTATTTCCTTATGAAGTGGTATTCTTACATATCCTTTCGAGAGAAAACTGTCCTGTGCCTTCTCTTTTGAGGCTACACACTTAGACATACACGCAACATGAAAGCTTTTCGACTTACAACGTGTTGTTTAGGAAAAACAAGATAATTTCGCACGATGCGGGATTTCCTTAAAACGTGATTTTCTGAAAAATTTTGACGAAAGAAAATTCTCCTTTTGGTTCTCTTTAGATGCTACATGTTAAGACGTACACGCCACAACAATTCTTTTCGAGATACAACGTGTAGTTTTGGAGATACAAGCTAATTTTGTACGATGCGTTATTTTTTCTCGTAAAGAGTTTCCAATGTGTACGTATATGTCTTTACGCTGCAAAACTGTATTTCCTTATGAAGTGGTATTCTTACATATCCTTTCGGGAGAAAACTGTCCTGTGCCTTCTCTTTTGAGGCTACACACTTAGACATACACGCAACATGAAAGCTTTTCGACTTACAACGTGTTGTTTAGGAAAAACAAGATAATTTCGCACGATGCGGGATTTCCTTAAAACGTGATTTTCTGAAAAATTTTGACGAAAGAAAATTCTCCTTTTGGTTCTCTTTAGATGCTACATGTTAAGACGTACACGCCACAACAATTCTTTTCGAGATACAACGTGTAGTTTTGGAGATACAAGCTAATTTTGTACGATGCGTTATTTCTTCTCGTAAAGAGTTTCCAATGCGTACGTATATGTCTTTACTCTGCAAAACTGTATTTCCTTATGAAGTGGTATTCTTACATATCCTTTCGAGAGAAAACTGTCCTGTGCCTTCTCTTTTGAGGCTACACACTTAGACATACACGCAACATGAAAGCTTTTCGACTTACAACGTGTTGTTTAGGAAAAACAAGATAATTTCGCACGATGCGGGATTTCCTTAAAACGTGATTTTCTGAAAAATTTTGACGAAAGAAAATTCTCCTTTTGGTTCTCTTTAGATGCTACATGTTAAGACGTACACGCCACAACAATTCTTTTCGAGATACAACGTGTAGTTTTGGAGATACAAGCTAATTTTGTACGATGCGTTATTTCTTCTCGTAAAGAGTTTCCAATGCGTACGTATATGTCTTTACGCTGCAAAACTGTATTTCCTTATGAAGTGGTATTCTTACATATCCTTTCGAGAGAAAACTGTCCTGTGCCTTCTCTTTTGAGGTTACACACTTAGACATACACGCAACATGAAAGCTTTTCGACTTACAACGTGTTGTTTAGGAAAAACAAGATAATTTCGCACGATGCGGGATTTCCTTAAAACGTGATTTTCTGAAAAATTTTGACGAAAGAAAATTCTCCTTTTGGTTCTCTTTAGATGCTACATGTTAAGACGTACACGCCACAACAATTCTTTTCGAGATACAACGTGTAGTTTTGAAGATACAAGCTAATTTTGTACGATGCGTTATTTCTTCTCGTAAAGAGTTTCCAATGCGTACGTGTATGTCTTTACTCTGCAAAACTGTATTTCCTTATGAAGTGGTATTCTTACATATCCTTTCGAGAGAAAACTGTCCTGTGCCTTCTCTTTTGAGGCTACACACTTAGACATACACGCAACATGAAAGCTTTTCGACTTACAACGTGTTGTTTAGGAAAAACAAGATAATTTGGCACGATGCGGGATTTCCTTAAAACGTGATTTTCTGAAAAATTTTGACGAAAGAAAATTCTCCTTTTGGTTCTCTTTAGATGCTACATGTTAAGACGTACACGCCACAACAATTCTTTTCGAGATACAACGTGTAGTTTTGGAGATACAAGCTAATTTTGTACGATGCGTTATTTCTTCTCGTAAAGAGTTTCCAATGCGTACGTATATGTCTTTACGCTGCAAAACTGTATTTCCTTATGAAGTGGTATTCTTACATATCCTTTCGAGAGAAAACTGTCCTGTGCCTTCTCTTTTGAGGCTACACACTTAGACATACACGCAACATGAAAGCTTTTCGACTTACAACGTGTTGTTTAGGAAAAACAAGATAATTTCGCACGATGCGGGATTTCCTTAAAACGTGATTTTCTGAAAAATTTTGACAAAAGAAAATTCTCCTTTTGGTTCTCTTTAGATGCTACATGTTAAGACGTACACGCCACAACAATTCTTTTCGAGATACAACGTGTAGTTTTGGAGATACAAGCTAATTTTGTACTATGCGTTATTTCTTCTCGTAAAGAGTTTCCAATGCGTACGTATATGTCTTTACTCTGCAAAACTGTATTTCCTTATGAAGTGGTATTCTTACATATCCTTTCGAGAGAAAACTGTCCTGTGCCTTCTCTTTTGAGGCTACACACTTAGACATACACGCAACATGAAAGCTTTTCGACTTACAACGTGTTGTTTAGGAAAAACAAGATAATTTCGCACGATGCGGGATTTCCTTAAAACGTGATTTTCTGAAAAATTTTGACGAAAGAAAATTCTCCTTTTGGTTCTCTTTAGATGCTACATGTTAAGACGTACACGCCACAACAATTCTTTTCGAGATACAACGTGTAGTTTTGGAGATACAAGCTAATTTTGTACGATGCGTTATTTTTTCTCGTAAAGAGTTTCCAATGTGTACGTATATGTCTTTACGCTGCAAAACTGTATTTCCTTATGAAGTGGTATTCTTACATATCCTTTCGGGAGAAAACTGTCCTGTGCCTTCTCTTTTGAGGCTACACACTTAGACATACACGCAACATGAAAGCTTTTCGACTTACAACGTGTTGTTTAGGAAAAACAAGATAATTTCGCACGATGCGGGATTTCCTTAAAACGTGATTTTCTGAAAAATTTTGACGAAAGAAAATTCTCCTTTTGGTTCTCTTTAGATGCTACATGTTAAGACGTACACGCCACAACAATTCTTTTCGAGATACAACGTGTAGTTTTGGAGATACAAGCTAATTTTGTACGATGCGTTATTTCTTCTCGTAAAGAGTTTCCAATGCGTACGTATATGTCTTTACGCTGCAAAACTGTATTTCCTTATGAAGTGGTATTCTTACATATCCTTTCGAGAGAAAACTGTCCTGTGCCTTCTCTTTTGAGGCTACACACTTAGACATACACGCAACATGAAAGCTTTTCGACTTACAACGTGTTGTTTAGGAAAAACAAGATAATTTCGCACGATGCGGGATTTCCTTAAAACGTGATTTTCTGAAAAATTTTGACGAAAGAAAATTCTCCTTTTGGTTCTCTTTAGATGCTACATGTTAAGACGTACACGCCACAACAATTCTTTTCGAGATACAACGTGTAGTTTTGGAGATACAAGCTAATTTTGTACGATGCGTTATTTCTTCTCGTAAAGAGTTTCCAATGCGTACGTATATGTCTTTACGCTGCAAAACTGTATTTCCTTATGAAGTGGTATTCTTACATATCCTTTCGAGAGAAAACTGTCCTGTGCCTTCTCTTTTGAGGCTACACACTTAGACATACACGCAACATGAAAGCTTTTCGACTTACAACGTGTTGTTTAGGAAAAACAAGATAATTTCGCACGATGCGGGATTTCCTTAAAACGTGATTTTCTGAAAAATTTTGACGAAAGAAAATTCTCCTTTTGGTTCTCTTTAGATGCTATATGTGAAGACGTACACGCCACAACAATTCTTTTCGAGATACAACGTGTAGTTTTGGAGATACAAGCTAATTTTGTACTATGCGTTATTTCTTCTCGTAAAGAGTTTACAATGCGTACGTATATGTCTTTACTCTGCAAAACTGTATTTCCTTATGAAGTGGTATTCTTACATATCCTTTCGAGAGAAAACTGTCCTGTGCCTTCTCTTTTGAGGCTACACACTTAGACATACACGCAACATGAAAGCTTTTCGACTTACAACGTGTTGTTTAGGAAAAACAAGATAATTTCGCACGATGCGGGATTTCCTTAAAACGTGATTTTCTGAAAAATTTTGACGAAAGAAAATTCTCCTTTTGGTTCTCTTTAGATGCTACATGTTAAGACGTACACGCCACAACAATTCTTTTCGAGATACAACGTGTAGTTTTGGAGATACAAGCTAATTTTGTACGATGCGTTATTTCTTCTCGTAAAGAGTTTCCAATGCGTACGTATATGTCTTTACTCTGCAAAACTGTATTTCCTTATGAAGTGGTATTCTTACATATCCTTTCGAGAGAAAACTGTCCTGTGCCTTCTCTTTTGAGGCTACACACTTAGACATACACGCAACATGAAAGCTTTTCGACTTACAACGTGTTGTTTAGGAAAAACAAGATAATTTCGCACGATGCGGGATTTCCTTAAAACGTGATTTTCTGAAAAATTTTGACGAAAGAAAATTCTCCTTTTGGTTCTCTTTAGATGCTACATGTTAAGACGTACACGCCACAACAATTCTTTTCGAGATACAACGTGTAGTTTTGGAGATACAAGCTAATTTTGTACGATGCGTTATTTTTTCTCGTAAAGAGTTTCCAATGTGTACGTATATGTCTTTACGCTGCAAAACTGTATTTCCTTATGAAGTGGTATTCTTACATATCCTTTCGGGAGAAAACTGTCCTGTGCCTTCTCTTTTGAGGCTACACACTTAGACATACACGCAACATGAAAGCTTTTTCGACTTACAACGTGTTGTTTAGGAAAAACAAGATAATTTCGCACGATGCGGGATTTCCTTAAAACGTGATTTTCTGAAAAATTTTGACGAAAGAAAATTCTCCTTTTGGTTCTCTTTAGATGCTACATGTTAAGACGTACACGCCACAACAATTCTTTTCGAGATACAACGTGTAGTTTTGGAGATACAAGCTAATTTTGTACGATGCGTTATTTCTTCTCGTAAAGAGTTTCCAATGCGTACGTATATGTCTTTACTCTGCAAAACTGTATTTCCTTATGAAGTGGTATTCTTACATATCCTTTTGAGAGAAAACTGTCCTGTGCCTTCTCTTTTGAGGCTACACACTTAGACATACACGCAACATGAAAGCTTTTCGACTTACAACGTGTTGTTTAGGAAAAACAAGATAATTTCGCACGATGCGGGATTTACTTAAAACGTGATTTTCTGAAAAATTTTGACGAAAGAAAATTCTCCTTTTGGTTCTCTTTAGATGCTACATGTTAAGACGTACACGCCACAACAATTCTTTTCGAGATACAACCTGTAGTTTTGGAGATACAAGCTAATTTTGTACGATGCGTTATTTCTTCTCGTAAAGAGTTTCCAATGCGTACGTATATGTCTTTACTCTGCAAAACTGTATTTCCTTATGAAGTGGTATTCTTACATATCCTTTCGAGAGAAAACTGTCCTGTGCCTTCTCTTTTGAGGCTACACACTTAGACATACACGCAACATGAAAGCTTTTCGACTTACAACGTGTTGTTTAGGAAAAACAAGATAATTTCGCACGATGCGGGATTTCCTTAAAACGTGATTTTCTGAAAAATTTTGACGAAAGAAAATTCTCCTTTTGGTTCTCTTTAGATGCTACATGTTAAGACGTACACGCCACAACAATTCTTTTCGAGATACAACGTTTAGTTTTGGAGATACAAGCTAATTTTGTACGATGCGTTATTTCTTCTCGTAAAGAGTTTCCAATGCGTACGTATATGTCTTTACTCTGCAAAACTGTATTTCCTTATGAAGTGGTATTCTTACATATCCTTTCGAGAGAAAACTGTCCTGTGCCTTCTCTTTTGAGGCTACACACTTAGACATACACGCAACATGAAAGCTTTTCGACTTACAACGTGTTGTTTAGGAAAAACAAGATAATTTCGCACGATGCGGGATTTCCTTAAAACGTGATTTTCTGAAAAATTTTGACGAAAGAAAATTCTCCTTTTGGTTCTCTTTAGATGCTACATGTTAAGACGTACACGCCACAACAATTCTTTTCGAGATACAACGTGTAGTTTTGGAGATACAAGCTAATTTTGTACGATGCGTTATTTCTTCTCGTAAAGAGTTTCCAATGCGTACGTGTATGTCTTTACTCTGCAAAACTGTATTTCCTTATGAAGTGGTATTCTTACATATCCTTTCGAGAGAAAACTGTCCTGTGCCTTCTCTTTTGAGGCTACACACTTAGACATACACGCAACATGAAAGCTTTTCGACTTACAACGTGTTGTTTAGGAAAAACAAGATAATTTGGCACGATGCGGGATTTCCTTAAAACGTGATTTTCTGAAAAATTTTGACGAAAGAAAATTCTCCTTTTGGTTCTCTTTAGATGCTACATGTTAAGACGTACACGACACAACAATTCTTTTCGAGATACAACGTGTAGTTTTGGAGATACAAGCTAATTTTGTACGATGCGTTATTTCTTCTCGTAAAGAGTTTCCAATGCGTACGTATATGTCTTTACGCTGCAAAACTGTATTTCCTTATGAAGTGGTATTCTTACATATCCTTTCGAGAGAAAACTGTCCTGTGCCTTCTCTTTTGAGGCTACACACTTAGACATACACGCAACATGAAAGCTTTTCGACTTACAACGTGTTGTTTAGGAAAAACAAGATAATTTCGCACGATGCGGGATTTCCTTAAAATGTGATTTTCTGAAAAATTTTGACGAAAGAAAATTCTCCTTTTGGTTCTCTTTAGATGCTACATGTTAAGACGTACACGCCACAACAATTCTTTTCGAGATACAACGTGTAGTTTTGGAGATACAAGCTAATTTTGTACGATGCGTTATTTCTTCTCGTAAAGAGTTTCCAATGCCTACGTATATGTCTTTACGCTGCAAAACTGTATTTCCTTATGAAGTGGTATTCTTACATATCCTTTCGAGAGAAAACTGTCCTGTGCCTTCTCTTTTGAGGCTACACACTTAGACATACACGCAACATGAAAGCTTTTCGACTTACAACGTGTTGTTTAGGAAAAACAAGATAATTTCGCACGATGCGGGATTTCCTTAAAACGTGATTTTCTGAAAAATTTTGACGAAAGAAAATTCTCCTTTTGGTTCTCTTTAGATGCTACATGTTAAGACGTACACGCCACAACAATTCTTTTCGAGATACAACGTGTAGTTTTGGAGATACAAGCTAATTTTGTACGATGCGTTATTTCTTCTCGTAAAGAGTTTCCAATGTGTACGTATATGTCTTTACGCTGCAAAACTGTATTTCCTTATGAAGTGGTATTCTTACATATCCTTTCGGGAGAAAACTGTCCTGTGCCTTCTCTTTTGAGGCTACACACTTAGACATACACGCAACATGAAAGCTTTTCGACTTACAACGTGTTGTTTAGGAAAAACAAGATAATTTCGCACGATGCGGGATTTCCTTAAAACGTGATTTTCTGAAAAATTTTGACGAAAGAAAATTCTCCTTTTGGTTCTCTTTAGATGCTACATGTTAAGACGTACACGCCACAACAATTCTTTTCGAGATACAACCTGTAGTTTTGGAGATACAAGCTAATTTTGTACGATGCGTTATTTCTTCTCGTAAAGAGTTTCCAATGCGTACGTATATGTCTTTACTCTGCAAAACTGTATTTCCTTATGAAGTGGTATTCTTACATATCCTTTCGAGAGAAAACTGTCCTGTGCCTTCTCTTTTGAGGCTACACACTTAGACATACACGCAACATGAAAGCTTTTCGACTTACAACGTGTTGTTTAGGAAAAACAAGATAATTTCGCACGATGCGGGATTTCCTTAAAACGTGATTTTCTGAAAAATTTTGACGAAAGAAAATTCTCCTTTTGGTTCTCTTTAGATGCTATATGTTAAGACGTACACACCACAACAATTCTTTTCGAGATACAACGTGTAGTTTTGGAGATACAAGCTAATTTTGTACGATGCGTTTCTTCTCGTAAAGAGTTTCCAATGCGTACGTATATGTATTTACTCTGCAAAACTGTATTTCCTTATGAAGTGGTATTCTTACATATCCTTTCGAGAGAAAACTGTCCTGTGCCTTCTCTTTTGAGGCTACACACTTAGACATACACGCAACATGAAAGCTTTTCGACTTACAACGTGTTGTTTAGGAAAAACAAGATAATTTCGCACGATGCGGGATTTCCTTAAAACGTGATTTTCTGAAAAATTTTGACGAAAGAAAATTCTCCTTTTGGTTCTCTTTAGATGCTACATGTTAAGACGTACACGCCACAACAATTCTTTTCGAGATACAACGTGTAGTTTTGGAGATACAAGCTAATTTTGTACGATGCGTTATTTCTTCTCGTAAAGAGTTTCCAATGCGTACGTATATGTCTTTACGCTGCAAAACTGTATTTCCTTATGAAGTGGTATTCTTACATATCCTTTCGAGAGAAAACTGTCCTGTGCCTTCTCTTTTGAGGCTACACACTTAGACATACACGCAACATGAAAGCTTTTCGACTTACAACGTGTTGTTTAGGAAAAACAAGATAATTTCGCACGATGCGGGATTTCCTTAAAACGTGATTTTCTGAAAAATTTTGACGAAAGAAAATTCTCCTTTTGGTTCTCTTTAGATGCTACATGTTAAGACGTACACGCCACAACAATTCTTTTCGAGATACAACGTGTAGTTTTGGAGATACAAGCTAATTTTGTACGATGCGTTATTTCTTCTCGTAAAGAGTTTCCAATGCGTACGTATATGTCTTTACGCTGCAAAACTGTATTTCCTTATGAAGTGGTATTCTTACATATCCTTTCGAGAGAAAACTGTCCTGTGCCTTCTCTTTTGAGGTTACACACTTAGACATACACGCAACATGAAAGCTTTTCGACTTACAACGTGTTGTTTAGGAAAAACAAGATAATTTCGCACGATGCGGGATTTCCTTAAAACGTGATTTTCTGAAAAATTTTGACGAAAGAAAATTCTCCTTTTGGTTCTCTTTAGATGCTACATGTTAAGACGTACACGCCACAACAATTCTTTTCGAGATACAACGTGTAGTTTTGGAGATACAAGCTAATTTTGTACGATGCGTTATTTCTTCTCGTAAAGAGTTTCCAATGCGTACGTGTATGTCTTTACTCTGCAAAACTGTATTTCCTTATGAAGTGGTATTCTTACATATCCTTTCGAGAGAAAACTGTCCTGTGCCTTCTCTTTTGAGGCTACACACTTAGACATACACGCAACATGAAAGCTTTTCGACTTACAACGTGTTGTTTAGGAAAAACAAGATAATTTGGCACGATGCGGGATTTCCTTAAAACGTGATTTTCTGAAAAATTTTGACGAAAGAAAATTCTCCTTTTGGTTCTCTTTAGATGCTACATGTTAAGACGTACACGCCACAACAATTCTTTTCGAGATACAACGTGTAGTTTTGGAGATACAAGCTAATTTTGTACGATGCGTTATTTCTTCTCGTAAAGAGTTTCCAATGCGTACGTATATGTCTTTACGCTGCAAAACTGTATTTCCTTATGAAGTGGTATTCTTACATATCCTTTCGAGAGAAAACTGTCCTGTGCCTTCTCTTTTGAGGCTACACACTTAGACATACACGCAACATGAAAGCTTTTCGACTTACAACGTGTTGTTTAGGAAAAACAAGATAATTTCGCACGATGCGGGATTTCCTTAAAACGTGATTTTCTGAAAAATTTTGACGAAAGAAAATTCTCCTTTTGGTTCTCTTTAGATGCTACATGTTAAGACGTACACGCCACAACAATTCTTTTCGAGATACAACGTGTAGTTTTGGAGATACAAGCTAATTTTGTACGATGCGTTATTTCTTCTCGTAAAGAGTTTCCAATGCGTACGTATATGTCTTTACGCTGCAAAACTGTATTTCCTTATGAAGTGGTATTCTTACATATCCTTTTGAGAGAAAACTGTCCTGTGCCTTCTCTTTTGAGGCTACACACTTAGACATACACGCAACATGAAAGCTTTTCGACTTACAACGTGTTGTTTAGGAAAAACAAGATAATTTCGCACGATGCGGGATTTCCTTAAAACGTGATTTTCTGAAAAATTTTGACGAAAGAAAATTCTCCTTTTGGTTCTCTTTAGATGCTACATGTTAAGACGTACACGCCACAACAATTCTTTTCGAGATACAACCTGTAGTTTTGGAGATACAAGCTAATTTTGTACGATGCGTTATTTCTTCTCGTAAAGAGTTTCCAATGCGTACGTATATGTCTTTACTCTGCAAAACTGTATTTCCTTATGAAGTGGTATTCTTACATATCCTTTCGAGAGAAAACTGTCCTGTGCCTTCTCTTTTGAGGCTACACACTTAGACATACACGCAACATGAAAGCTTTTCGACTTACAACGTGTTGTTTAGGAAAAACAAGATAATTTCGCACGATGCGGGATTTCCTTAAAACGTGATTTTCTGAAAAATTTTGACGAAAGAAAATTCTCCTTTTGGTTCTCTTTAGATGCTATATGTTAAGACGTACACGCCACAACAATTCTTTTCGAGATACTACGTGTAGTTTTGGAGATACAAGCTAATTTTGTACGATGCGTTATTTCTTCTCGTAAAGAGTTTCCAATGCGTACGTATATGTATTTACTCTGCAAAACTGTATTTCCTTATGAAGTGGTATTCTTACATATCCTTTCGAGAGAAAACTGTCCTGTGCCTTCTCTTTTGAGGCTACACACTTAGACATACACGCAACATGAAAGCTTTTCGACTTACAACGTGTTGTTTAGGAAAAACAAGATAATTTGGCACGATGCGGGATTTCCTTAAAACGTGATTTTCTGAAAAATTTTGACGAAAGAAAATTCTCCTTTTGGTTCTCTTTAGATGCTACATGTTAAGACGTACACGCCACAACAATTCTTTTCGAGATACAACGTGTAGTTTTGGAGATACAAGCTAATTTTGTACGATGCGTTATTTCTTCTCGTAAAGAGTTTCCAATGCGTACGTACATGTCTTTACGCTGCAAAACTGTATTTCCTTATGAAGTGGTATTCTTACATATCCTTTCGAGAGAAAACTGTCCTGTGCCTTCTCTTTTGAGGTTACACACTTAGACATACACGCAACATGAAAGCTTTTCGACTTACAACGTGTTGTTTAGGAAAAACAAGATAATTTCGCACGATGCGGGATTTCCTTAAAACGTGATTTTCTGAAAAATTTTGACGAAAGAAAATTCTCCTTTTGGTTCTCTTTAGATGCTACATGTTAAGACGTACACGCCACAACAATTCTTTTCGAGATACAACGTGTAGTTTTGGAGATACAAGCTAATTTTGTACGATGCGTTATTTCTTCTCGTAAAGAGTTTCCAATGCGTACGTGTATGTCTTTACTCTGCAAAACTGTATTTCCTTATGAAGTGGTATTCTTACATATCCTTTCGAGAGAAAACTGTCCTGTGCCTTCTCTTTTGAGGCTACACACTTAGACATACACGCAACATGAAAGCTTTTCGACTTACAACGTGTTGTTTAGGAAAAACAAGATAATTTGGCACGATGCGGGATTTCCTTAAAACGTGATTTTCTGAAAAATTTTGACGAAAGAAAATTCTCCTTTTGGTTCTCTTTAGATGCTACATGTTAAGACGTACACGCCACAACAATTCTTTTCGAGATACAACGTGTAGTTTTGGAGATACAAGCTAATTTTGTACGATGCGTTATTTCTTCTCGTAAAGAGTTTCCAATGCGTACGTATATGTCTTTACGCTGCAAAACTGTATTTCCTTATGAAGTGGTATTCTTACATATCCTTTCGAGAGAAAACTGTCCTGTGCCTTCTCTTTTGAGGCTACACACTTAGACATACACGCAACATGAAAGCTTTTCGACTTACAACGTGTTGTTTAGGAAAAACAAGATAATTTCGCACGATGCGGGATTTCCTTAAAACGTGATTTTCTGAAAAATTTTGACGAAAGAAAATTCTCCTTTTGGTTCTCTTTAGATGCTACATGTTAAGACGTACACGCCACAACAATTCTTTTCGAGATACAACGTGTAGTTTTGGAGATACAAGCTAATTTTGTACGATGCGTTATTTCTTCTCGTAAAGAGTTTCCAATGCGTACGTATATGTCTTTACGCTGCAAAACTGTATTTCCTTATGAAGTGGTATTCTTACATATCCTTTCGAGAGAAAACTGTCCTGTGCCTTCTCTTTTGAGGCTACACACTTAGACATACACGCAACATGAAAGCTTTTCGACTTACAACGTGTTGTTTAGGAAAAACAAGATAATTTCGCACGATGCGGGATTTCCTTAAAACGTGATTTTCTGAAAAATTTTGACGAAAGAAAATTCTCCTTTTGGTTCTCTTTAGATGCTACATGTTAAGACGTACACGCCACAACAATTCTTTTCGAGATACAACGTGTAGTTTTGGAGATACAAGCTAATTTTGTACGATGCGTTATTTCTTCTCGTAAAGAGTTTCCAATGTGTACGTATATGTCTTTACGCTGCAAAACTGTATTTCCTTATGAAGTGGTATTCTTACATATCCTTTCGGGAGAAAACTGTCCTGTGCCTTCTCTTTTGAGGCTACACACTTAGACATACACGCAACATGAAAGCTTTTCGACTTACAACGTGTTGTTTAGGAAAAACAAGATAATTTCGCACGATGCGGGATTTCCTTAAAACGTGATTTTCTGAAAAATTTTGACGAAAGAAAATTCTCCTTTTGGTTCTCTTTAGATGCTACATGTTAAGACGTACACGCCACAACAATTCTTTTCGAGATACAACGTGTAGTTTTGGAGATACAAGCTAATTTTGTACGATGCGTTATTTCTTCTCGTAAAGAGTTTCCAATGCGTACGTATATGTCTTTACGCTGCAAAACTGTATTTCCTTATGAAGTGGTATTCTTACATATCCTTTCGAGAGAAAACTGTCCTGTGCCTTCTCTTTTGAGGCTACACACTTAGACATACACGCAACATGAAAGCTTTTCGACTTACAACGTGTTGTTTAGGAAAAACAAGATAATTTCGCACGATGCGGGATTTCCTTAAAACGTGATTTTCTGAAAAATTTTGACGAAAGAAAATTCTCCTTTTGGTTCTCTTTAGATGCTACATGTTAAGACGTACACGCCACAACAATTCTTTTCGAGATACAACGTGTAGTTTTGGAGATACAAGCTAATTTTGTACTATGCGTTATTTCTTCTCGTAAAGAGTTTACAATGCGTACGTATATGTCTTTACTCTGCAAAACTGTATTTCCTTATGAAGTGGTATTCTTACATATCCTTTCGAGAGAAAACTGTCCTGTGCCTTCTCTTTTGAGGCTACACACTTAGACATACACGCAACATGAAAGCTTTTCGACTTACAACGTGTTGTTTAGGAAAAACAAGATAATTTCACACGATGCGGGATTTCCTTAAAACGTGATTTTCTGAAAAATTTTGACGAAAGAAAATTCTCCTTTTGGTTCTCTTTAGATGCTACATGTTAAGACGTACACGCCACAACAATTCTTTTCGAGATACAACGTGTAGTTTTGGAGATACAAGCTAATTTTGTACGATGCGTTATTTTTTCTCGTAAAGAGTTTCCAATGTGTACGTATATGTCTTTACGCTGCAAAACTGTATTTCCTTATGAAGTGGTATTCTTACATATCCTTTCGGGAGAAAACTGTCCTGTGCCTTCTCTTTTGAGGCTACACACTTAGACATACACGCAACATGAAAGCTTTTCGACTTACAACGTGTTGTTTAGGAAAAACAAGATAATTTCGCACGATGCGGGATTTCCTTAAAACGTGATTTTCTGAAAAATTTTGACGAAAGAAAATTCTCCTTTTGGTTCTCTTTAGATGCTACATGTTAAGACGTACACGCCACAACAATTCTTTTCGAGATACAACGTGTAGTTTTGGAGATACAAGCTAATTTTGTACGATGCGTTATTTCTTCTCATAAAGAGTTTCCAATGCGTACGTATATGTCTTTACGCTGCAAAACTGTATTTCCTTATGAAGTGGTATTCTTACATATCCTTTCGAGAGAAAACTGTCCTGTGCCTTCTCTTTTGAGGCTACACACTTAGACATACACGCAACATGAAAGCTTTTCGACTTACAACGTGTTGTTTAGGAAAAACAAGATAATTTCGCACGATGCGGGATTTCCTTAAAACGTGATTTTCTGAAAAATTTTGACGAAAGAAAATTCTCCTTTTGGTTCTCTTTAGATGCTACATGTTAAGACGTACACGCCACAACAATTCTTTTCGAGATACAACGTGTAGTTTTGGAGATACAAGCTAATTTTGTACGATGCGTTATTTCTTCTCGTAAAGAGTTTCCAATGCGTACGTATATGTCTTTACTCTGCAAAACTGTATTTCCTTATGAAGTGGTATTCTTACATATCCTTTCGAGAGAAAACTGTCCTGTGCCTTCTCTTTTGAGGCTACACACTTAGACATACACGCAACATGAAAGCTTTTCGACTTACAACGTGTTGTTTAGGAAAAACAAGATAATTTCGCACGATGCGGGATTTCCTTAAAACGTGATTTTCTGAAAAATTTTGACGAAAGAAAATTCTCCTTTTGGTTCTCTTTAGATGCTATATGTTAAGACGTACACGCCACAACAATTCTTTTCGAGATACAACGTGTAGTTTTGGAGATACAAGCTAATTTTGTACTATGCGTTATTTCTTCTCGTAAAGAGTTTACAATGCGTACGTATATGTCTTTACTCTGCAAAACTGTATTTCCTTATGAAGTGGTATTCTTACATATCCTTTCGAGAGAAAACTGTCCTGTGCCTTCTCTTTTGAGGCTACACACTTAGACATACACGCAACATGAAAGCTTTTCGACTTACAACGTGTTGTTTAGGAAAAACAAGATAATTTCGCACGATGCGGGATTTCCTTAAAACGTGATTTTCTGAAAAATTTTGACGAAAGAAAATTCTCCTTTTGGTTCTCTTTAGATGCTACATGTTAAGACGTACACGCCACAACAATTCTTTTCGAGATACAACGTGTAGTTTTGGAGATACAAGCTAATTTTGTACGATGCGTTATTTCTTCTCGTAAAGAGTTTCCAATGCGTACGTATATGTCTTTACTCTGCAAAACTGTATTTCCTTATGAAGTGGTATTCTTACATATCCTTTCGAGAGAAAACTGTCCTGTGCCTTCTCTTTTGAGGCTACACACTTAGACATACACGCAACATGAAAGCTTTTCGACTTACAACGTGTTGTTTAGGAAAAACAAGATAATTTCGCACGATGCGGGATTTCCTTAAAACGTGATTTTCTGAAAAATTTTGACGAAAGAAAATTCTCCTTTTGGTTCTCTTTAGATGCTACATGTTAAGACGTACACGCCACAACAATTCTTTTCGAGATACAACGTGTAGTTTTGGAGATACAAGCTAATTTTGTACGATGCGTTATTTTTTCTCGTAAAGAGTTTCCAATGTGTACGTATATGTCTTTACGCTGCAAAACTGTATTTCCTTATGAAGTGGTATTCTTACATATCCTTTCGGGAGAAAACTGTCCTGTGCCTTCTCTTTTGAGGCTACACACTTAGACATACACGCAACATGAAAGCTTTTCGACTTACAACGTGTTGTTTAGGAAAAACAAGATAATTTCGCACGATGCGGGATTTCCTTAAAACGTGATTTTCTGAAAAATTTTGACGAAAGAAAATTCTCCTTTTGGTTCTCTTTAGATGCTACATGTTAAGACGTACACGCCACAACAATTCTTTTCGAGATACAACGTGTAGTTTTGGAGATACAAGCTAATTTTGTACGATGCGTTATTTCTTCTCGTAAAGAGTTTCCAATGCGTACGTATATGTCTTTACTCTGCAAAACTGTATTTCCTTATGAAGTGGTATTCTTACATATCCTTTTGAGAGAAAACTGTCCTGTGCCTTCTCTTTTGAGGCTACACACTTAGACATACACGCAACATGAAAGCTTTTCGACTTACAACGTGTTGTTTAGGAAAAACAAGATAATTTCGCACGATGCGGGATTTCCTTAAAACGTGATTTTCTGAAAAATTTTGACGAAAGAAAATTCTCCTTTTGGTTCTCTTTAGATGCTACATGTTAAGACGTACACGCCACAACAATTCTTTTCGAGATACAACGTGTAGTTTTGGAGATACAAGCTAATTTTGTACGATGCGTTATTTTTTCTCGTAAAGAGTTTCCAATGTGTACGTATATGTCTTTACGCTGCAAAACTGTATTTCCTTATGAAGTGGTATTCTTACATATCCTTTCGGGAGAAAACTGTCCTGTGCCTTCTCTTTTGAGGCTACACACTTAGACATACACGCAACATGAAAGCTTTTCGACTTACAACGTGTTGTTTAGGAAAAACAAGATAATTTCGCACGATGCGGGATTTCCTTAAAACGTGATTTTCTGAAAAATTTTGACGAAAGAAAATTCTCCTTTTGGTTCTCTTTAGATGCTACATGTTAAGACGTACACGCCACAACAATTCTTTTCGAGATACAACGTGTAGTTTTGGAGATACAAGCTAATTTTGTACGATGCGTTATTTCTTCTCGTAAAGAGTTTCCAATGCGTACGTATATGTCTTTACTCTGCAAAACTGTATTTCCTTATGAAGTGGTATTCTTACATATCCTTTTGAGAGAAAACTGTCCTGTGCCTTCTCTTTTGAGGCTACACACTTAGACATACACGCAACATGAAAGCTTTTCGACTTACAACGTGTTGTTTAGGAAAAACAAGATAATTTCGCACGATGCGGGATTTCCTTAAAACGTGATTTTCTGAAAAATTTTGACGAAAGAAAATTCTCCTTTTGGTTCTCTTTAGATGCTACATGTTAAGACGTACACGCCACAACAATTCTTTTCGAGATACAACGTGTAGTTTTGGAGATACAAGCTAATTTTGTACGATGCGTTATTTCTTCTCGTAAAGAGTTTCCAATGCGTACGTATATGTCTTTACTCTGCAAAACTGTATTTCCTTATGAAGTGGTATTCTTACATATCCTTTCGAGAGAAAACTGTCCTGTGCCTTCTCTTTTGAGGCTACACACTTAGACATACACGCAACATGAAAGCTTTTCGACTTACAACGTGTTGTTTAGGAAAAACAAGATAATTTGGCACGATGCGGGATTTCCTTAAAACGTGATTTTCTGAAAAATTTTGACGAAAGAAAATTCTCCTTTTGGTTCTCTTTAGATGCTACATGTTAAGACGTACACGCCACAACAATTCTTTTCGAGATACAACGTGTAGTTTTGGAGATACAAGCTAATTTTGTACGATGCGTTATTTCTTCTCGTAAAGAGTTTCCAATGCGTACGTATATGTCTTTACTCTGCAAAACTGTATTTCCTTATGAAGTGGTATTCTTACATATCCTTTCGAGAGAAAACTGTCCTGTGCCTTCTCTTTTGAGGCTACACACTTAGACATACACGCAACATGAAAGCTTTTCGACTTACAACGTGTTGTTTAGGAAAAACAAGATAATTTCGCACGATGCGGGATTTCCTTAAAACGTGATTTTCTGAAAAATTTTGACGAAAGAAAATTCTCCTTTTGGTTCTCTTTAGATGCTACATGTTAAGACGTACACGCCACAACAATTCTTTCGAGATACAACGTGTAGTTTTGGAGATACAAGCTAATTTTGTACTATGCGTTATTTCTTCTCGTAAAGAGTTTACAATGCGTATGTATATGTCTTTACTCTGCAAAACTATTTCCTTATGAAGTGGTATTCTTACATATCCTTTCGAGAGAAAACTGTCCTGTGCCTTCTCTTTTGAGGCTACACACTTAGACATACACGCAACATGAAAGCTTTTCGACTTACAACGTGTTGTTTAGGAAAAACAAGATAATTTCGCACGATGCGGGATTTCCTTAAAACGTGATTTTCTGAAAAATTTTGACGAAAGAAAATTCTCCTTTTGGTTCTCTTTAGATGCTACATGTTAAGACGTACACGCCACAACAATTCTTTTCGAGATACAACGTGTAGTTTTGGAGATACAAGCTAATTTTGTACGATGCGTTATTTCTTCTCGTAAAGAGTTTCCAATGCGTACGTATATGTCTTTACTCTGCAAAACTGTATTTCCTTATGAAGTGGTATTCTTACATATCCTTTCGAGAGAAAACTGTCCTGTGCCTTCTCTTTTGAGGCTACACACTTAGACATACACGCAACATGAAAGCTTTTCGACTTACAACGTGTTGTTTAGGAAAAACAAGATAATTTCGCACGATGCGGGATTTCCTTAAAACGTGATTTTCTGAAAAATTTTGACGAAAGAAAATTCTCCTTTTGGTTCTCTTTAGATGCTACATGTTAAGACGTACACGCCACAACAATTCTTTTCGAGATACAACGTGTAGTTTTGGAGATACAAGCTAATTTTGTACGATGCGTTATTTTTTCTCGTAAAGAGTTTCCAATGTGTACGTATATGTCTTTACGCTGCAAAACTGTATTTCCTTATGAAGTGGTATTCTTACATATCCTTTCGGGAGAAAACTGTCCTGTGCCTTCTCTTTTGAGGCTACACACTTAGACATACACGCAACATGAAAGCTTTTCGACTTACAACGTGTTGTTTAGGAAAAACAAGATAATTTCGCACGATGCGGGATTTCCTTAAAACGTGATTTTCTGAAAAATTTTGACGAAAGAAAATTCTCCTTTTGGTTCTCTTTAGATGCTACATGTTAAGACGTACACGCCACAACAATTCTTTTCGAGATACAACGTGTAGTTTTGGAGATACAAGCTAATTTTGTACGATGCGTTATTTCTTCTCGTAAAGAGTTTCCAATGCGTACGTATATGTCTTTACTCTGCAAAACTGTATTTCCTTATGAAGTGGTATTCTTACATATCCTTTTGAGAGAAAACTGTCCTGTGCCTTCTCTTTTGAGGCTACACACTTAGACATACACGCAACATGAAAGCTTTTCGACTTACAACGTGTTGTTTAGGAAAAACAAGATAATTTCGCACGATGCGGGATTTCCTTAAAACGTGATTTTCTGAAAAATTTTGACGAAAGAAAATTCTCCTTTTGGTTCTCTTTAGATGCTACATGTTAAGACGTACACGCCACAACAATTCTTTTCGAGATACAACGTGTAGTTTTGGAGATACAAGCTAATTTTGTACGATGCGTTATTTCTTCTCGTAAAGAGTTTCCAATGCGTACGTATATGTCTTTACTCTGCAAAACTGTATTTCCTTATGAAGTGGTATTCTTACATATCCTTTCGAGAGAAAACTGTCCTGTGCCTTCTCTTTTGAGGCTACACACTTAGACATACACGCAACATGAAAGCTTTTCGACTTACAACGTGTTGTTTAGGAAAAACAAGATAATTTGGCACGATGCGGGATTTCCTTAAAACGTGATTTTCTGAAAAATTTTGACGAAAGAAAATTCTCCTTTTGGTTCTCTTTAGATGCTACATGTTAAGACGTACACGCCACAACAATTCTTTTCGAGATACAACGTGTAGTTTTGGAGATACAAGCTAATTTTGTACGATGCGTTATTTCTTCTCGTAAAGAGTTTCCAATGCGTACGTATATGTCTTTACTCTGCAAAACTGTATTTCCTTATGAAGTGGTATTCTTACATATCCTTTCGAGAGAAAACTGTCCTGTGCCTTCTCTTTTGAGGCTACACACTTAGACATACACGCAACATGAAAGCTTTTCGACTTACAACGTGTTGTTTAGGAAAAACAAGATAATTTCGCACGATGCGGGATTTCCTTAAAACGTGATTTTCTGAAAAATTTTGACGAAAGAAAATTCTCCTTTTGGTTCTCTTTAGATGCTACATGTTAAGACGTACACGCCACAACAATTCTTTCGAGATACAACGTGTAGTTTTGGAGATACAAGCTAATTTTGTACTATGCGTTATTTCTTCTCGTAAAGAGTTTACAATGCGTATGTATATGTCTTTACTCTGCAAAACTATTTCCTTATGAAGTGGTATTCTTACATATCCTTTCGAGAGAAAACTGTCCTGTGCCTTCTCTTTTGAGGCTACACACTTAGACATACACGCAACATGAAAGCTTTTCGACTTACAACGTGTTGTTTAGGAAAAACAAGATAATTTCGCACGATGCGGGATTTCCTTAAAACGTGATTTTCTGAAAAATTTTGACGAAAGAAAATTCTCCTTTTGGTTCTCTTTAGATGCTACATGTTAAGACGTACACGCCACAACAATTCTTTTCGAGATACAACGTGTAGTTTTGGAGATACAAGCTAATTTTGTACGATGCGTTATTTCTTCTCGTAAAGAGTTTCCAATGCGTACGTATATGTCTTTACTCTGCAAAACTGTATTTCCTTATGAAGTGGTATTCTTACATATCCTTTCGAGAGAAAACTGTCCTGTGCCTTCTCTTTTGAGGCTACACACTTAGACATACACGCAACATGAAAGCTTTTCGACTTACAACGTGTTGTTTAGGAAAAACAAGATAATTTCGCACGATGCGGGATTTCCTTAAAACGTGATTTTCTGAAAAATTTTGACGAAAGAAAATTCTCCTTTTGGTTCTCTTTAGATGCTACATGTTAAGACGTACACGCCACAACAATTCTTTTCGAGATACAACGTGTAGTTTTGGAGATACAAGCTAATTTTGTACTATGCGTTATTTCTTCTCGTAAAGAGTTTACAATGCGTACGTATATGTCTTTACGCTGCAAAACTGTATTTCCTTATGAAGTGGTATTCTTACATATCCTTTCGGGAGAAAACTGTCCTGTGCCTTCTCTTTTGAGGCTACACACTTAGACATACACGCAACATGAAAGCTTTTCGACTTACAACGTGTTGTTTAGGAAAAACAAGATAATTTCGCACGATGCGGGATTTCCTTAAAACGTGATTTTCTGAAAAATTTTGACGAAAGAAAATTCTCCTTTTGGTTCTCTTTAGATGCTACATGTTAAGACGTACACGCCACAACAATTCTTTTCGAGATACAACGTGTAGTTTTGGAGATACAAGCTAATTTTGTACGATGCGTTATTTCTTCTCGTAAAGAGTTTCCAATGCGTACGTATATGTCTTTACTCTGCAAAACTGTATTTCCTTATGAAGTGGTATTCTTACATATCCTTTTGAGAGAAAACTGTCCTGTGCCTTCTCTTTTGAGGCTACACACTTAGACATACACGCAACATGAAAGCTTTTCGACTTACAACGTGTTGTTTAGGAAAAACAAGATAATTTCGCACGATGCGGGATTTCCTTAAAACGTGATTTTCTGAAAAATTTTGACGAAAGAAAATTCTCCTTTTGGTTCTCTTTAGATGCTACATGTTAAGACGTACACGCCACAACAATTCTTTTCGAGATACAACCTGTAGTTTTGGAGATACAAGCTAATTTTTTACGATGCGTTATTTCTTCTCGTAAAGAGTTTCCAATGCGTACGTATATGTCTTTACTCTGCAAAACTGTATTTCCTTATGAAGTGGTATTCTTACATATCCTTTCGAGAGAAAACTGTCCTGTGCCTTCTCTTTTGAGGCTACACACTTAGACATACACGCAACATGAAAGCTTTTCGACTTACAACGTGTTGTTTAGGAAAAACAAGATAATTTCGCACGATGCGGGATTTCCTTAAAACGTGATTTTCTGAAAAATTTTGACGAAAGAAAATTCTCCTTTTGGTTCTCTTTAGATGCTACATGTTAAGACGTACACGCCACAACAATTCTTTTCGAGATACAACGTGTAGTTTTGGAGATACAAGCTAATTTTGTACGATGCGTTATTTCTTCTCGTAAAGAGTTTCCAATGCGTACGTATATGTCTTTACTCTGCAAAACTGTATTTCCTTATGAAGTGGTATTCTTACATATCCTTTCGAGAGAAAACTGTCCTGTGCCTTCTCTTTTGAGGCTACACACTTAGACATACACGCAACATGAAAGCTTTTCGACTTACAACGTGTTGTTTAGGAAAAACAAGATAATTTCGCACGATGCGGGATTTCCTTAAAACGTGATTTTCTGAAAAATTTTGACGAAAGAAAATTCTCCTTTTGGTTCTCTTTAGATGCTACATGTTAAGACGTACACGCCACAACAATTCTTTCGAGATACAACGTGTAGTTTTGGAGATACAAGCTAATTTTTTACTATGCGTTATGTCTTCTCGTAAAGAGTTTACAATGCGTATGTATATGTCTTTACTCTGCAAAACTATTTCCTTATGAAGTGGTATTCTTACATATCCTTTCGAGAGAAAACTGTCCTGTGCCTTCTCTTTTGAGGCTACACACTTAGACATACACGCAACATGAAAGCTTTTCGACTTACAACGTGTTGTTTAGGAAAAACAAGATAATTTCGCACGATGCGGGATTTCCTTAAAACGTGATTTTCTGAAAAATTTGACGAAAGAAAATTCTCCTTTTGGTTCTCTTTAGATGCTACATGTTAAGACGTACACGCCACAACAATTCTTTTCGAGATACAACGTGTAGTTTTGGAGATACAAGCTAATTTTGTACGATGCGTTATTTCTTCTCGTAAAGAGTTTCCAATGCGTACGTATATGTCTTTACGCTGCAAAACTGTATTTCCTTATGAAGTGGTATTCTTACATATCCTTTCGAGAGAAAACTGTCCTGTGCCTTCTCTTTTGAGGCTACACACTTAGACATACACGCAACATGAAAGCTTTTCGACTTACAACGTGTTGTTTAGGAAAAACAAGATAATTTCGCACGATGCGGGATTTCCTTAAAACGTGATTTTCTGAAAAATTTTGACGAAAGAAAATTCTCCTTTTGGTTCTCTTTAGATGCTACATGTTAAGACGTACACGCCACAACAATTCTTTTCGAGATACAACGTGTAGTTTTGGAGATACAAGCTAATTTTGTACTATGCGTTATTTCTTCTCGTAAAGAGTTTACAATGCGTACGTATATGTCTTTACTCTGCAAAACTGTATTTCCTTATGAAGTGGTATTCTTACATATCCTTTCGAGAGAAAACTGTCCTGTGCCTTCTCTTTTGAGGCTACACACTTAGACATACACGCAACATGAAAGCTTTTCGACTTACAACGTGTTGTTTAGGAAAAACAAGATAATTTCGCACGATGCGGGATTTCCTTAAAACGTGATTTTCTGAAAAATTTTGACGAAAGAAAATTCTCCTTTTGGTTCTCTTTAGATGCTACATGTTAAGACGTACACGCCACAACAATTCTTTTCGAGATACAACGTGTAGTTTTGGAGATACAAGCTAATTTTGTACGATGCGTTATTTCTTCTCGTAAAGAGTTTCCAATGCGTACGTATATGTCTTTACTCTGCAAAACTGTATTTCCTTATGAAGTGGTATTCTTACATATCCTTTCGAGAGAAAACTGTCCTGTGCCTTCTCTTTTGAGGCTACACACTTAGACATACACGCAACATGAAAGCTTTTCGACTTACAACGTGTTGTTTAGGAAAAACAAGATAATTTCGCACGATGCGGGATTTCCTTAAAACGTGATTTTCTGAAAAATTTTGACGAAAGAAAATTCTCCTTTTGGTTCTCTTTAGATGCTACATGTTAAGACGTACACGCCACAACAATTCTTTTCGAGATACAACGTGTAGTTTTGGAGATACAAGCTAATTTTGTACGATGCGTTATTTCTTCTCGTAAAGAGTTTCCAATGTGTACGTATATGTCTTTACGCTGCAAAACTGTATTTCCTTATGAAGTGGTATTCTTACATATCCTTTCGGGAGAAAACTGTCCTGTGCCTTCTCTTTTGAGGCTACACACTTAGACATACACGCAACATGAAAGCTTTTCGACTTACAACGTGTTGTTTAGGAAAAACAAGATAATTTCGCACGATGCGGGATTTCCTTAAAACGTGATTTTCTGAAAAATTTTGACGAAAGAAAATTCTCCTTTTGGTTCTCTTTAGATGCTACATCTTAAGACGTACACGCCACAACAATTCTTTTCGAGATACAACGTGTAGTTTTGGAGATACAAGCTAATTTTGTACGATGCGTTATTTCTTCTCGTAAAGAGTTTCCAATGCGTACGTATATGTCTTTACTCTGCAAAACTGTATTTCCTTATGAAGTGGTATTCTTACATATCCTTTTGAGAGAAAACTGTCCTGTGCCTTCTCTTTTGAGGCTACACACTTAGACATACACGCAACATGAAAGCTTTTCGACTTACAACGTGTTGTTTAGGAAAAACAAGATAATTTCGCACGATGCGGGATTTCCTTAAAACGTGATTTTCTGAAAAATTTTGACGAAAGAAAATTCTCCTTTTGGTTCTCTTTAGATGCTACATGTTAAGACGTACACGCCACAACAATTCTTTTCGAGATACAACCTGTAGTTTTGGAGATACAAGCTAATTTTTTACGATGCGTTATTTCTTCTCGTAAAGAGTTTCCAATGCGTACGTATATGTCTTTACTCTGCAAAACTGTATTTCCTTATGAAGTGGTATTCTTACATATCCTTTCGAGAGAAAACTGTCCTGTGCCTTCTCTTTTGAGGCTACACACTTAGACATACACGCAACATGAAAGCTTTTCGACTTACAACGTGTTGTTTAGGAAAAACAAGATAATTTCGCACGATGCGGGATTTCCTTAAAACGTGATTTTCTGAAAAATTTTGACGAAAGAAAATTCTCCTTTTGGTTCTCTTTAGATGCTACATGTTAAGACGTACACGCCACAACAATTCTTTTCGAGATACAACGTGTAGTTTTGGAGATACAAGCTAATTTTGTACGATGCGTTATTTCTTCTCGTAAAGAGTTTCCAATGCGTACGTATATGTCTTTACGCTGCAAAACTGTATTTCCTTATGAAGTGGTATTCTTACATATCCTTTCGAGAGAAAACTGTCCTGTGCCTTCTCTTTTGAGGCTACACACTTAGACATACATGCAACATGAAAGCTTTTCGACTTACAACGTGTTGTTTAGGAAAAACAAGATAATTTCGCACGATTCGGGATTTCCTTAAAACGTGATTTTCTGAAAAATTTTGACGAAAGAAAATTCTCCTTTTGGTTCTCTTTAGATGCTACATGTTAAGACGTACACGCCACAACAATTCTTTTCGAGATACAACGTGTAGTTTTGGAGATACAAGCTAATTTTGTACGATGCGTTATTTCTTCTCGTAAAGAGTTTCCAATGCGTACGTATATGTATTTACTCTGCAAAACTGTATTTCCTTATGAAGTGGTATTCTTACATATCCTTTCGAGAGAAAACTGTCCTGTGCCTTCTCTTTTGAGGCTACACACTTAGACATACACGCAACATGAAAGCTTTTCGACTTACAACGTGTTGTTTAGGAAAAACAAGATAATTTCGCACGATGCGGGATTTCCTTAAAACGTGATTTTCTGAAAAATTTTGACGAAAGAAAATTCTCCTTTTGGTTCTCTTTAGATGCTACATGTTAAGACGTACACGCCACAACAATTCTTTTCGAGATACAACGTGTAGTTTTGGAGATACAAGCTAATTTTGTACGATGCGTTATTTCTTCTCGTAAAGAGTTTCCAATGCGTACGTATATGTCTTTACTCTGCAAAACTGTATTTCCTTATGAAGTGGTATTCTTACATATCCTTTCGAGAGAAAACTGTCCTGTGCCTTCTCTTTTGAGGCTACACACTTAGACATACACGCAACATGAAAGCTTTTCGACTTACAACGTGTTGTTTAGGAAAAACAAGATAATTTCGCACGATGTGGGATTTCCTTAAAACGTGATTTTCTGAAAAATTTTGACGAAAGAAAATTCTCCTTTTGGTTCTCTTTAGATGCTACATGTTAAGACGTACACGCCACAACAATTCTTTTCGAGATACAACGTGTAGTTTTGGAGATACAAGCTAATTTTGTACTATGCGTTATTTCTTCTCGTAAAGAGTTTACAATGCGTACGTATATGTCTTTACTCTGCAAAACTGTATTTCCTTATGAAGTGGTATTCTTACATATCCTTTCGAGAGAAAACTGTCCTGTGCCTTCTCTTTTGAGGCTACACACTTAGACATACACGCAACATGAAAGCTTTTCGACTTACAACGTGTTGTTTAGGAAAAACAAGATAATTTCGCACGATGCGGGATTTCCTTAAAACGTGATTTTCTGAAAAATTTTGACGAAAGAAAATTCTCCTTTTGGTTCTCTTTAGATGCTACATGTTAAGACGTACACGCCACAACAATTCTTTTCCAGATACAACGTGTAGTTTTGGAGATACAAGCTAATTTTGTACGATGCGTTATTTCTTCTCGTAAAGAGTTTCCAATGCGTACGTATATGTCTTTACTCTGCAAAACTGTATTTCCTTATGAAGTGGTATTCTTACATATCCTTTCGAGAGAAAACTGTCCTGTGCCTTCTCTTTTGAGGCTACACACTTAGACATACACGCAACATGAAAGCTTTTCGACTTACAACGTGTTGTTTAGGAAAAACAAGATAATTTCGCACGATGCGGGATTTCCTTAAAACGTGATTTTCTGAAAAATTTTGACGAAAGAAAATTCTCCTTTTGGTTCTCTTTAGATGCTACATGATAAGACGTACACGCCACAACAATTCTTTTCGAGATACAACGTGTAGTTTTGGAGATACAAGCTAATTTTGTACGATGCGTTATTTCTTCTCGTAAAGAGTTTCCAATGTGTACGTATATGTCTTTACGCTGCAAAACTGTATTTCCTTATGAAGTGGTATTCTTACATATCCTTTCGGGAGAAAACTGTCCTGTGCCTTCTCTTTTGAGGCTACACACTTAGACATACACGCAACATGAAAGCTTTTCGACTTACAACGTGTTGTTTAGGAAAAACAAGATAATTTCGCACGATGCGGGATTTCCTTAAAACGTGATTTTCTGAAAAATTTTGACGAAAGAAAATTCTCCTTTTGGTTCTCTTTAGATGCTACATGTTAAGACGTACACGCCACAACAATTCTTTTCGAGATACAACGTGTAGTTTTGGAGATACAAGCTAATTTTGTACGATGCGTTATTTCTTCTCGTAAAGAGTTTCCAATGCGTACGTATATGTCTTTACTCTGCAAAACTGTATTTCCTTATGAAGTGGTATTCTTACATATCCTTTTGAGAGAAAACTGTCCTGTGCCTTCTCTTTTGAGGCTACACACTTAGACATACACGCAACATGAAAGCTTTTCGACTTACAACGTGTTGTTTAGGAAAAACAAGATAATTTCGCACGATGCGGGATTTCCTTAAAACGTGATTTTCTGAAAAATTTTGACGAAAGAAAATTCTCCTTTTGGTTCTCTTTAGATGCTACATGTTAAGACGTACACGCCACAACAATTCTTTTCGAGATACAACCTGTAGTTTTGGAGATACAAGCTAATTTTGTACGATGCTTTATTTCTTCTCGTAAAGAGTTTCCAATGCGTACGTATATGTCTTTACTCTGCAAAACTGTATTTCCTTATGAAGTGGTATTCTTACATATCCTTTCGAGAGAAAACTGTCCTGTGCCTTCTCTTTTGGGGCTACACACTTAGACATACACGCAACATGAAAGCTTTTCGACTTACAACGTGTTGTTTAGGAAAAACAAGATAATTTCGCACGATGCGGGATTTCCTTAAAACGTGATTTTCTGAAAAATTTTGACGAAAGAAAATTCTCCTTTTGGTTCTCTTTAGATGCTACATGTTAAGACGTACACGCCACAACAATTCTTTTCGAGATACAACGTGTAGTTTTGGAGATACAAGCTAATTTTGTACGATGCGTTATTTCTTCTCGTAAAGAGTTTCCAATGCGTACGTATATGTCTTTACTCTGCAAAACTGTATTTCCTTATGAAGTGGTATTCTTACATATCCTTTCGAGAGAAAACTGTCCTGTGCCTTCTCTTTTGAGGCTACACACTTAGACATACACGCAACATGAAAGCTTTTCGACTTACAACGTGTTGTTTAGGAAAAACAAGATAATTTCGCACGATGCGGGATTTCCTTAAAACGTGATTTTCTGAAAAATTTTGACGAAAGAAAATTCTCCTTTTGGTTCTCTTTAGATGCTACATGTTAAGACGTACACGCCACAACAATTCTTTTCGAGATACAACGTGTAGTTTTGGAGATACAAGCTAATTTTGTACTATGCGTTATTTCTTCTCGTAAAGAGTTTACAATGCGTACGTATATGTCTTTACTCTGCAAAACTGTATTTCCTTATGAAGTGGTATTCTTACATATCCTTTCGAGAGAAAACTGTCCTGTGCCTTCTCTTTTGAGGCTACACACTTAGACATACACGCAACATGAAAGCTTTTCGACTTACAACGTGTTGTTTAGGAAAAACAAGATAATTTCGCACGATGCGGGATTTCCTTAAAACGTGATTTTCTGAAAAATTTTGACGAAAGAAAATTCTCCTTTTGGTTCTCTTTAGATGCTACATGTTAAGACGTACACGCCACAACAATTCTTTTCGAGATACAACGTGTAGTTTTGGAGATACAAGCTAATTTTGTACGATGCGTTATTTCTTCTCGTAAAGAGTTTCCAATGCGTACGTATATGTCTTTACTCTGCAAAACTGTATTTCCTTATGAAGTGGTATTCTTACATATCCTTTCGAGAGAAAACTGTCCTGTGCCTTCTCTTTTGAGGCTACACACTTAGACATACACGCAACATGAAAGCTTTTCGACTTACAACGTGTTGTTTAGGAAAAACAAGATAATTTCGCACGATGCGGGATTTCCTTAAAACGTGATTTTCTGAAAAATTTTGACGAAAGAAAATTCTCCTTTTGGTTCTCTTTAGATGCTACATGTTAAGACGTACACGCCACAACAATTCTTTTCGAGATACAACGTGTAGTTTTGGAGATACAAGCTAATTTTGTACGATGCGTTATTTTTTCTCGTAAAGAGTTTCCAATGTGTACGTATATGTCTTTACGCTGCAAAACTGTATTTCCTTATGAAGTGGTATTCTTACATATCCTTTCGGGAGAAAACTGTCCTGTGCCTTCTCTTTTGAGGCTACACACTTAGACATACACGCAACATGAAAGCTTTTCGACTTACAACGTGTTGTTTAGGAAAAACAAGATAATTTCGCACGATGCGGGATTTCCTTAAAACGTGATTTTCTGAAAAATTTTGACGAAAGAAAATTCTCCTTTTGGTTCTCTTTAGATGCTACATGTTAAGACGTACACGCCACAACAATTCTTTTCGAGATACAACGTGTAGTTTTGGAGATACAAGCTAATTTTGTACGATGCGTTATTTCTTCTCGTAAAGAGTTTCCAATGCGTACGTATATGTCTTTACTCTGCAAAACTGTATTTCCTTATGAAGTGGTATTCTTACATATCCTTTTGAGAGAAAACTGTCCTGTGCCTTCTCTTTTGAGGCTACACACTTAGACATACACGCAACATGAAAGCTTTTCGACTTACAACGTGTTGTTTAGGAAAAACAAGATAATTTCGCACGATGCGGGATTTCCTTAAAACGTGATTTTCTGAAAAATTTTGACGAAAGAAAATTCTCCTTTTGGTTCTCTTTAGATGCTACATGTTAAGACGTACACGCCACAACAATTCTTTTCGAGATACAACCTGTAGTTTTGGAGATACAAGCTAATTTTGTACGATGCGTTATTTCTTCTCGTAAAGAGTTTCCAATGCGTACGTATATGTCTTTACTCTGCAAAACTGTATTTCCTTATGAAGTGGTATTCTTACATATCCTTTCGAGAGAAAACTGTCCTGTGCCTTCTCTTTTGAGGCTACACACTTAGACATACACGCAACATGAAAGCTTTTCGACTTACAACGTGTTGTTTAGGAAAAACAAGATAATTTCGCACGATGCGGGATTTCCTTAAAACGTGATTTTCTGAAAAATTTTGACGAAAGAAAATTCTCCTTTTGGTTCTCTTTAGATGCTACATGTTAAGACGTACACGCCACAACAATTCTTTTCGAGATACAACGTGTAGTTTTGGAGATACAAGCTAATTTTGTACGATGCGTTATTTCTTCTCGTAAAGAGTTTCCAATGCGTACGTATATGTCTTTACGCTGCAAAACTGTATTTCCTTATGAAGTGGTATTCTTACATATCCTTTCGAGAGAAAACTGTCCTGTGCCTTCTCTTTTGAGGCTACACACTTAGACATACATGCAACATGAAAGCTTTTCGACTTACAACGTGTTGTTTAGGAAAAACAAGATAATTTCGCACGATTCGGGATTTCCTTAAAACGTGATTTTCTGAAAAATTTTGACGAAAGAAAATTCTCCTTTTGGTTCTCTTTAGATGCTACATGTTAAGACGTACACGCCACAACAATTCTTTTCGAGATACAACGTGTAGTTTTGGAGATACAAGCTAATTTTGTACGATGCGTTATTTCTTCTCGTAAAGAGTTTCCAATGCGTACGTATATGTCTTTACTCTGCAAAACTGTATTTCCTTATGAAGTGGTATTCTTACATATCCTTTCGAGAGAAAACTGTCCTGTGCCTTCTCTTTTGAGGCTACACACTTAGACATACTCGCAACATGAAAGCTTTTCGACTTACAACGTGTTGTTTAGGAAAAACAAGATAATTTCGCACGATGCGGGATTTCCTTAAAACGTGATTTTCTGAAAAATTTTGACGAAAGAAAATTCTCCTTTTGGTTCTCTTTAGATGCTACATGTTAACTCGTACACGCCACAACAATTCTTTTCGAGATACAACGTGTAGTTTTGGAGATACAAGCTAATTTTGTACGATGCGTTATTTCTTCTCGTAAAGAGTTTCCAATGCGTACGTATATGTCTTTACTCTGCAAAACTGTATTTCCTTATGAAGTGGTATTCTTACATATCCTTTCGAGAGAAAACTGTCCTGTGCCTTCTCTTTTGAGGCTACACACTTAGACATACACGCAACATGAAAGCTTTTCGACTTACAACGTGTTGTTTAGGAAAAACAAGATAATTTCGCACGATGCGGGATTTCCTTAAAACGTGATTTTCTGAAAAATTTTGACGAAAGAAAATTCTCCTTTTGGTTCTCTTTAGATGCTACATGTTAAGACGTACACGCCACAACAATTCTTTTCGAGATACAACGTGTAGTTTTGGAGATACAAGCTAATTTTGTACGATGCGTTATTTCTTCTCGTAAAGAGTTTCCAATGCGTACGTATATGTCTTTACTCTGCAAAACTGTATTTCCTTATGAAGTGGTATTCTTACATATCCTTTCGAGAGAAAACTGTCCTGTGCCTTCTCTTTTGAGGCTACACACTTAGACATACACGCAACATGAAAGCTTTTCGACTTACAACGTGTTGTTTAGGAAAAACAAGATAATTTCGCACGATGCGGGATTTCCTTAAAACGTGATTTTCTGAAAAATTTTGACGAAAGAAAATTCTCCTTTTGGTTCTCTTTAGATGCTACATGTTAAGACGTACACGCCACAACAATTCTTTTCGAGATACAACGTGTAGATTTGGAGATACAAGCTAATTTTGTACTATGCGTTATTTCTTCTCGTAAAGAGTTTCCAATGCGTACGTATATGTCTTTACTCTGCAAAACTGTATTTCCTTATGAAGTGGTATTCTTACATATCCTTTCGAGAGAAAACTGTCCTGTGCCTTCTCTTTTGAGGCTACACACGTAGACATACACGCAACATGAAAGCTTTTCGACTTACAACGTGTTGTTTAGGAAAAACAAGATAATTTCGCACGATGCGGGATTTCCTTAAAACGTGATTTTCTGAAAAATTTTGACGAAAGAAAATTCTCCTTTTGGTTCTCTTTAGATGCTACAGGTTAAGACGTACATGCCACAACAATTCTTTTCGAGATACAACGTGTAGTTTGGAGATACAAGCTAATTTTGTACGATGCGTTATTTCTTCTCGTAAAGAGTTTCCAATGCGTACGTATATGTCTTTACTCTGCAAAACTGTATTTCCTTATGAAGTGGTATTCTTACATATCCTTTCGAGAGAAAACTGTCCTGTGCCTTCTCTTTTGAGGCTACACACTTAGACATACACGCAACATGAAAGCTTTTCGACTTACAACGTGTTGTTTAGGAAAAACAAGATAATTTCGCACGATGCGGGATTTCCTTAAAACGTGATTTTCTGAAAAATTTTGACGAAAGAAAATTCTCCTTTTGGTTCTCTTTAGATGCTACATGTTAAGACGTACACGCCACAACAATTCTTTTCGAGATACAACGTGTAGTTTTGGAGATACAAGCTAATTTTGTACGATGCGTTATTTCTTCTCGTAAAGAGTTTCCAATGCGTACGTATATGTCTTTACGCTGCAAAACTGTATTTCCTTATGAAGTGGTATTCTTACATATCCTTTCGAGAGAAAACTGTCCTGTGCCTTCTCTTTTGAGGCTACACACTTAGACATACATGCAACATGAAAGCTTTTCGACTTACAACGTGTTGTTTAGGAAAAACAAGATAATTTCGCACGATGCGGGATTTCCTTAAAACGTGATTTTCTGAAAAATTTTGACGAAAGAAAATTCTCCTTTTGGTTCTCTTTAGATGCTACATGTTAAGACGTACACGCCACAACAATTCTTTTCGAGATACAACGTGTAGTTTTGGAGATACAAGCTAATTTTGTACGATGCGTTATTTCTTCTCGTAAAGAGTTTCCAATGCGTACGTATATGTCTTTACTCTGCAAAACTGTATTTCCTTATGAAGTGGTATTCTTACATATCCTTTCGAGAGAAAACTGTCCTGTGCCTTCTCTTTTGAGGCTACACACTTAGACATACTCGCAACATGAAAGCTTTTCGACTTACAACGTGTTGTTTAGGAAAAACAAGATAATTTCGCACGATGCGGGATTTCCTTAAAACGTGATTTTCTGAAAAATTTTGACGAAAGAAAATTCTCCTTTTGGTTCTCTTTAGATGCTACATGTTAAGACGTACACGCCACAACAATTCTTTTCGAGATACAACGTGTAGTTTTGGAGATACAAGCTAATTTTGTACGATGCGTTATTTCTTCTCGTAAAGAGTTTCCAATGCGTACGTATATGTCTTTACTCTGCAAAACTGTATTTCCTTATGAAGTGGTATTCTTACATATCCTTTCGAGAGAAAACTGTCCTGTGCCTTCTCTTTTGAGGCTACACACTTAGACATACACGCAAATGAAAGCTTTTCGACTTACAACGTGTTGTTTAGGAAAAACAAGATAATTTCGCACGATGCGGGATTTCCTTAAAACGTGATTTTCTGAAAAATTTTGACGAAAGAAAATTCTCCTTTTGGTTCTCTTTAGATGCTACATGTTAAGACGTACACGCCACAACAATTCTTTTCGAGATACAACCTGTAGTTTTGGAGATACAAGCTAATTTTGTACGATGCGTTATTTCTTCTCGTAAAGAGTTTCCAATGCGTACGTATATGTCTTTACTCTGCAAAACTGTATTTCCTTATGAAGTGGTATTCTTACATATCCTTTCGAGAGAAAACTGTCCTGTGCCTTCTCTTTTGAGGCTACACACTTAGACATACACGCAACATGAAAGCTTTTCGACTTACAACGTGTTGTTTAGGAAAAACAAGATAATTTCGCACGATGCGGGATTTCCTTAAAACGTGATTTTCTGAAAAATTTTGACGAAAGAAAATTCTCCTTTTGGTTCTCTTTAGATGCTACAGATTAAGACGTACACGCCACAACAATTCTTTTCGAGATACAACGTGTAGTTTTGGAGATACAAGCTAATTTTGTACGATGCGTTATTTCTTCTTGTAAAGAGTTTCCAATGCGTACGTATATGTCTTTACGCTGCAAAACTGTATTTCCTTATGAAGTGGTATTCTTACATATCCTTTCGAGAGAAAACTGTCCTGTGCCTTCTCTTTTGAGGCTACACACTTAGACATACACGCAACATGAAAGCTTTTCGACTTACAACGTGTTGTTTAGGAAAAACAAGATAATTTCGCACGATGCGGGATTTCCTTAAAACGTGATTTTCTGAAAAATTTTGACGAAAGAAAATTCTCCTTTTGGTTCTCTTTAGATGCTACATGTTAAGACGTACACGCCACAACAATTCTTTTCGAGATACAACGTGTAGTTTTGGAGATACAAGCTAATTTTGTACGATGCGTTATTTCTTCTCGTAAAGAGTTTCCAATGCGTACGTATATGTCTTTACTCTGCAAAACTGTATTTTCTTATGAAGTGGTATTCTTACATATCCTTTCGAGAGAAAACTGTCCTGTGCCTTCTCTTTTGAGGCTACACACTTAGACATACACGCAACATGAAAGCTTTTCGACTTACAACGTGTTGTTTAGGAAAAACAAGATAATTTCGCACGATGCGGGATTTCCTTAAAACGTGATTTTCTGAAAAATTTTGACGAAAGAAAATTCTCCTTTTGGTTCTCTTTAGATGCTACATGTTAAGACGTACACGCCACAACAATTCTTTTCGAGATACAACGTGTAGTTTTGGAGATACAAGCTAATTTTGTACGATGCGTTATTTCTTCTCGTAAAGAGTTTCCAATGCGTACGTATATGTCTTTACTCTGCAAAACTGTATTTTCTTATGAAGTGGTATTCTTACATATCCTTTCGAGAGAAAACTGTCCTGTGCCTTCTCTTTTGAGGCTACACACTTAGACATACACGCAACATGAAAGCTTTTCGACTTACAACGTGTTGTTTAGGAAAAACAAGATAATTTCGCACGATGCGGGATTTCCTTAAAACGTGATTTTCTGAAAAATTTTGACCAAAGAAAATTCTCCTTTTGGTTCTCTTTAGATGCTACATGTTAAGACGTACACGCCACAACAATTCTTTTCGAGATACAACGTGTAGTTTTGGAGATACAAGCTAATTTTGTACGATGCGTTATTTCTTCTCGTAAAGAGTTTCCAATGCGTACGTATATGTCTTTACGCTGCAAAACTGTATTTCCTTATGAAGTGGTATTCTTACATATCCTTTCGAGAGAAAACTGTCCTGTGCCTTCTCTTTTGAGGCTACACACTTAGACATACACGCAACATGAAAGCTTTTCGACTTACAACGTGTTGTTTAGGAAAAACAAGATAATTTCGCACGATGCGGGATTTCCTTAAAACGTGATTTTCTGAAAAATTTTGACGAAAGAAAATTCTCCTTTTGGTTCTCTTTAGATGCTACATGTTAAGACGTACACGCCACAACAATTCTTTTCGAGATACAACGTGTAGTTTTGGAGATACAAGCTAATTTTGTACGATGCGTTATTTCTTCTCGTAAAGAGTTTCCAATGCGTACGTATATGTCTTTATGCTGCAAAACTGTATTTCCTTATGAAGTGGTATTCTTACATATCCTTTCGAGAGAAAACTGTCCTGTGCCTTCTCTTTTGAGGCTACACACTTAGACATACACGCAACATGAAAGCTTTTCGACTTACAACGTGTTGTTTAGGAAAAACAAGATAATTTCGCACGATGCGGGATTTCCTTAAAACGTGATTTTCTGAAAAATTTTGACGAAAGAAAATTCTCCTTTTGGTTCTCTTTAGATGCTACATGTTAAGACGTACACGCCACAACAATTCTTTTCGAGATACAACGTGTAGTTTTGGAGATACAAGCTAATTTTGTACGATGCGTTATTTCTTCTCGTAAAGAGTTTCCAATGCGTACGTATATGTCTTTACGCAGCAAAACTGTATTTCCTTATGAAGTGGTATTCTTACATATCCTTTCGAGAGAAAACTGTCCTGTGCCTTCTCTTTTGAGGCTACACACTTAGACATACACGCAACATGAAAGCTTTTCGACTTACAACGTGTTGTTTAGGAAAAACAAGATAATTTCGCACGATGCGGGATTTCCTTAAAACGTGATTTTCTGAAAAATTTTGACGAAAGAAAATTCTCCTTTTGGTTCTCTTTAGATGCTACATGTTAAGACGTACACGCCACAACAATTCTTTTCGAGATACAACCTGTAGTTTTGGAGATAAAGGTAATTTTGTACGATGCGTTATTTCTTCTCGTAAAGAGTTTCCAATGCGTACGTATATGTCTTTACTCTGCAAAACTGTATTTTCTTATGAAGTGGTATTCTTACATATCCTTTCGAGAGAAAACTGTCCTGTGCCTTCTCTTTTGAGGCTACACACTTAGACATACACGCAACATGAAAGCTTTTCGACTTACAACGTGTTGTTTAGGAAAAACAAGATAATTTCGCACGATGCGGGATTTCCTTAAAACGTGATTTTCTGAAAAATTTTGACGAAAGAAAATTCTCCTTTTGGTTCTCTTTAGATGCTACATGTTAAGACGTACACGCCACAACAATTCTTTTCGAGATACAACGTGTAGTTTTGGAGATACAAGCTAATTTTGTACGATGCGTTATTTCTTCTCGTAAAGAGTTTCCAATGCGTACGTATATGTCTTTACTCTGCAAAACTGTATTTTCTTATGAAGTGGTATTCTTACATATCCTTTCGAGAGAAAACTGTCCTGTGCCTTCTCTTTTGAGGCTACACACTTAGACATACACGCAACATGAAAGCTTTTCGACTTACAACGTGTTGTTTAGGAAAAACAAGATAATTTCGCACGATGCGGGATTTCCTTAAAACGTGATTTTCTGAAAAATTTTGACCAAAGAAAATTCTCCTTTTGGTTCTCTTTAGATGCTACATGTTAAGACGTACACGCCACAACAATTCTTTTCGAGATACAACGTGTAGTTTTGGAGATACAAGCTAATTTTGTACGATGCGTTATTTCTTCTCGTAAAGAGTTTCCAATGCGTACGTATATGTCTTTACGCTGCAAAACTGTATTTCCTTATGAAGTGGTATTCTTACATATCCTTTCGAGAGAAAACTGTCCTGTGCCTTCTCTTTTGAGGCTACACACTTAGACATACACGCAACATGAAAGCTTTTCGACTTACAACGTGTTGTTTAGGAAAAACAAGATAATTTCGCACGATGCGGGATTTCCTTAAAACGTGATTTTCTGAAAAATTTTGACGAAAGAAAATTCTCCTTTTGGTTCTCTTTAGATGCTACATGTTAAGACGTACACGCCACAACAATTCTTTTCGAGATACAACGTGTAGTTTTGGAGATACAAGCTAATTTTGTACGATGCGTTATTTCTTCTCGTAAAGAGTTTCCAATGCGTACGTATATGTCTTTATGCTGCAAAACTGTATTTCCTTATGAAGTGGTATTCTTACATATCCTTTCGAGAGAAAACTGTCCTGTGCCTTCTCTTTTGAGGCTACACACTTAGACATACACGCAACATGAAAGCTTTTCGACTTACAACGTGTTGTTTAGGAAAAACAAGATAATTTCGCACGATGCGGGATTTCCTTAAAACGTGATTTTCTGAAAAATTTTGACGAAAGAAAATTCTCCTTTTGGTTCTCTTTAGATGCTACATGTTAAGACGTACACGCCACAACAATTCTTTTCGAGATACAACGTGTAGTTTTGGAGATACAAGCTAATTTTGTACGATGCGTTATTTCTTCTCGTAAAGAGTTTCCAATGCGTACGTATATGTCTTTACGCAGCAAAACTGTATTTCCTTATGAAGTGGTATTCTTACATATCCTTTCGAGAGAAAACTGTCCTGTGCCTTCTCTTTTGAGGCTACACACTTAGACATACACGCAACATGAAAGCTTTTCGACTTACAACGTGTTGTTTAGGAAAAACAAGATAATTTCGCACGATGCGGGATTTCCTTAAAACGTGATTTTCTGAAAAATTTTGACGAAAGAAAATTCTCCTTTTGGTTCTCTTTAGATGCTACATGTTAAGACGTACACGCCACAACAATTCTTTTCGAGATACAACCTGTAGTTTTGGAGATAAAGGTAATTTTGTACGATGCGTTATTTCTTCTCGTAAAGAGTTTCCAATGCGTACGTATATGTCTTTACTCTGCAAAACTGTATTTCCTTATGAAGTGGCATTCTTACATATCCTTTCGAGAGAAAAATGTCCTGTGCCTTCTCTTTTGAGGCTACACACTTAGACATACACGCAACATGAAAGCTTTTCGACTTACAACGTGTTGTTTAGGAAAAACAAGATAATTTCGCACGATGCGGGATTTCCTTAAAACGTGATTTTCTGAAAAATTTTGACGAAAGAAAATTCTCCTTTTGGTTCTCTTTAGATGCTACATGTTAAGACGTACACGCCACAACAATTTTTTTCGAGATACAACGTGTAGTTTTGGAGATACAAGCTAATTTTGTACGATGCGTTATTTCTTCTTGTAAAGAGTTTCCAATGCGTACGTATATGTCTTTACTCTGCAAAACTGTATTTCCTTATGAAGTGGTATTCTTACATATCCTTTCGAGAGAAAACTGTCCTGTGCCTTCTCTTTTGAGGCTACACACTTAGACATACACGCAACATGAAAGCTTTTCGACTTACAACGTGTTGTTTAGGAAAAACAAGATAATTTCGCACGATGCGGGATTTCCTTAAAACGTGATTTTCTGAAAAATTTTGACGAAAGAAAATTCTCCTTTTGGTTCTCTTTAGATGCTACATGTTAAGACGTACACGCCACAACAATTCTTTTCGAGATACAACCTGTAGTTTTGGAGATACAAGCTAATTTTGTACGATGCGTTATTTCTTCTCGTAAAGAGTTTCCAATGCGTACGTATATGTCTTTACGCTGCAAAACTGTATTTCCTTATGAAGTGGTATTCTTACATATCCTTTCGAGAGAAAACTGTCCTGTGCCTTCTCTTTTGAGGCTACACACTTAGACATACATGCAACATGAAAGCTTTTCGACTTACAACGTGTTGTTTAGGAAAAACAAGATAATTTCGCACGATGCGGGATTTCCTTAAAACGTGATTTTCTGAAAAATTTTGACGAAAGAAAATTCTCCTTTTGGTTCTCTTTAGATGCTACATGTTAAGACGTACACGCCACAACAATTCTTTTCGAGATACAACGTGTAGTTTTGGAGATACAAGCTAATTTTGTACGATGCGTTATTTCTTCTCGTAAAGAGTTTCCAATGCGTACGTATATGTCTTTACTCTGCAAAACTGTATTTCCTTATGAAGTTGTATTCTTACATATCCTTTCGAGAGAAAACTGTCCTGTGCCTTCTCTTTTGAGGCTACACACTTAGACATACACGCAACATGAAAGCTTTTCGACTTACAACGTGTTGTTTAGGAAAAACAAGATAATTTCGCACGATGCGGGATTTCCTTAAAACGTGATTTTCTGAAAAATTTTGACGAAAGAAAATTCTCCTTTTGGTTCTCTTTAGATGCTACATGTTAAGACGTACACGCCACAACAATTCTTTTCGAGATACAACGTGTAGTTTTGGAGATACAAGCTAATTTTGTACGATGCGTTATTTCTTCTCGTAAAGAGTTTCCAATGCGTACGTATATGTCTTTACTCTGCAAAACTGTATTTCCTTATGAAGTGGTATTCTTACATATCCTTTCGAGAGAAAACTGTCCTGTGCCTTCTCTTTTGAGGCTACACACTTAGACATACACGCAACATGAATGCTTTTCGACTTACAACGTGTTGTTTAGGAAAAACAAGATAATTTCGCACGATGCGGGATTTCCTTAAAACGTGATTTTCTGAAAAATTTTGACGAAAGAAAATTCTCCTTTTGGTTCTCTTTAGATGCTACATGTTAAGACGTACACGCCACAACAATTCTTTTCGAGATACAACGTGTAGTTTTGGAGATACAAGCTAATTTTGTACGATGCGTTATTTCTTCTCGTAAAGAGTTTCCAATGCGTACGTATATGTCTTTACTCTGCAAAACTGTATTTCCTTATGAAGTGGTATTCTTACATATCCTTTCGAGAGAAAACTGTCCTGTGCCTTCTCTTTTGAGGCTACACACTTAGACATACACGCAACATGAAAGCTTTTCGACTTACAACGTGTTGTTTAGGAAAAACAAGATAATTTCGCACGATGCGGGATTTCCTTAAAACGTGATTTTCTGAAAAATTTTGACGAAAGAAAATTCTCCTTTTGGTTCTCTTTAGATGCTACATGTTAAGACGTACACGCCACAACAATTCTTTTCGAGATACAACGTGTAGTTTTGGAGATACAAGCTAATTTTGTACGATGCGTTATTTCTTCTTGTAAAGAGTTTCCAATGCGTACGTATATGTCTTTACTCTGCAAAACTGTATTTCCTTATGAAGTGGTATTCTTACATATCCTTTCGAGAGAAAACTGTCCTGTGCCTTCTCTTTTGAGGCTATACACTTAGACATACACGCAACATGAAAGCTTTTCGACTTACAACGTGTTGTTTAGGAAAAACAAGATAATTTCGCACGATGCGGGATTTCCTTAAAACGTGATTTTCTGAAAAATTTTGACGAAAGAAAATTCTCCTTTTGGTTCTCTTTAGATGCTACATGTTAAGACGTACACGCCACAACAATTCTTTTCGAGATACAACGTGTAGTTTTGGAGATACAAGCTAATTTTGTACTATGCGTTATTTCTTCTCGTAAAGAGTTTACAATGCGTACGTATATGTCTTTACTCTGCAAAACTGTATTTCCTTATGAAGTGGTATTCTTACATATCCTTTCGAGGGAAAACTGTCCTGTGCCTTCTCTTTTGAGGCTACACACTTAGACATACACGCAACATGAAAGCTTTTCGACTTACAACGTGTTGTTTAGGAAAAACAAGATAATTTCGCACGATGCGTGATTTCCTTAAAACGTGATTTTCTGAAAAATTTTGACCAAAGAAAATTCTCCTTTTGGTTCTCTTTAGATGCTACATGTTAAGACGTACACGCCACAACAATTCTTTTCGAGATACAACGTGTAGTTTTGGAGATACAAGCTAATTTTGTACGATGCGTTATTTCTTCTCGTAAAGAGTTTCCAATGCGTACGTATATGTCTTTACGCTGCAAAACTGTATTTCCTTATGAAGTGGTATTCTTACATATCCTTTCGGGAGAAAACTGTCCTGTGCCTTCTCTTTTGAGGCTACACACTTAGACATACACGCAACATGAAAGCTTTTCGACTTACAACGTGTTGTTTAGGAAAAACAAGATAATTTCGCACGATGCGGGATTTCCTTAAAACGTGATTTTCTGAAAAATTTTGACGAAAGAAAATTCTCCTTTTGGTTCTCTTTAGATGCTACATGTTAAGACGTACACGCCACAACAATTCTTTTCGAGATACAACGTGTAGTTTTGGAGATACAAGCTAATTTTGTACGATGCGTTATTTCTTCTCGTAAAGAGTTTCCAATGCGTACGTATATGTCTTTACTCTGCAAAACTGTATTTCCTTATGAAGTGGTATTCTTACATATCCTTTTGAGAGAAAACTGTCCTGTGCCTTCTCTTTTGAGGCTACACACTTAGACATACACGCAACATGAAAGCTTTTCGACTTACAACGTGTTGTTTAGGAAAAACAAGATAATTTCGCACGATGCGGGATTTCCTTAAAACGTGATTTTCTGAAAAATTTTGACGAAAGAAAATTCTCCTTTTGGTTCTCTTTAGATGCTACATGTTAAGACGTACACGCCACAACAATTCTTTTCGAGATACAACGTGTAGTTTTGGAGATACAAGCTAATTTTGTACGATGCGTTATTTCTTCTTGTAAAGAGTTTCCAATGCGTACGTATATGTCTTTACTCTGCAAAACTGTATTTCCTTATGAAGTGGTATTCTTACATATCCTTTCGAGAGAAAACTGTCCTGTGCCTTCTCTTTTGAGGCTACACACTTAGACATACACGCAACATGAAAGCTTTTCGACTTACAACGTGTTGTTTAGGAAAAACAAGATAATTTCGCACGATGCGGGATTTCCTTAAAACGTGATTTTCTGAAAAATTTTGACGAAAGAAAATTCTCCTTTTGGTTCTCTTTAGATGCTACATGTTAAGACGTACACGCCACAACAATTCTTTTCCAGATACAACCTGTAGTTTTGGAGATACAAGCTAATTTTGTACGATGCGTTATTTCTTCTCGTAAAGAGTTTCCAATGCGTACGTATATGTCTTTACGCTGCAAAACTGTATTTCCTTATGAAGTGGTATTCTTACATATCCTTTCGAGAGAAAACTGTCCTGTGCCTTCTCTTTTGAGGCTACACACTTAGACATACATGCAACATGAAAGCTTTTCGACTTACAACGTGTTGTTTAGGAAAAACAAGATAATTTCGCACGATGCGGGATTTCCTTAAAACGTGATTTTCTGAAAAATTTTGACGAAAGAAAATTCTCCTTTTGGTTCTCTTTAGATGCTACATGTTAAGACGTACACGCCACAACAATTCTTTTCGAGATACAACGTGTAGTTTTGGAGATACAAGCTAATTTTGTACGATGCGTTATTTCTTCTCGTAAAGAGTTTCCAATGCGTACGTATATGTCTTTACTCTGCAAAACTGTATTTCCTTATGAAGTGGTATTCTTACATATCCTTTCGAGAGAAAACTGTCCTGTGCCTTCTCTTTTGAGGCTACACACTTAGACATACACGCAACATGAAAGCTTTTCGACTTACAACGTGTTGTTTAGGAAAAACAAGATAATTTCGCACGATGCGGGATTTCCTTAAAACGTGATTTTCTGAAAAATTTTGACGAAAGAAAATTCTCCTTTTGGTTCTCTTTAGATGCTACATGTTAAGACGTACACGCCACAACAATTCTTTTCGAGATACAACGTGTAGTTTTGGAGATACAAGCTAATTTTGTACGATGCGTTATTTCTTCTCGTAAAGAGTTTCCAATGCGTACCTATATGTCTTTACTCTGCAAAACTGTATTTCCTTATGAAGTGGTATTCTTACATATCCTTTCGAGAGAAAACTGTCCTGTGCCTTCTCTTTTGAGGCTACACACTTAGACATACACGCAACATGAAAGCTTTTCGACTTACAACGTGTTGTTTAGGAAAAACAAGATAATTTCGCACGATGCGGGATTTCCTTAAAACGTGATTTTCTGAAAAATTTTGACGAAAGAAAATTCTCCTTTTGGTTCTCTTTAGATGCTACATGTTAAGACGTACACGCCACAACAATTCTTTTCGAGATACAACCTGTAGTTTTGGAGATACAAGCTAATTTTGTACGATGCGTTATTTCTTCTCGTAAACAGTTTCCAATGCGTACCTATATGTCTTTACTCTGCAAAACTGTATTTCCTTATGAAGTGGTATTCTTACATATCCTTTCGAGAGAAAACTGTCCTGTGCCTTCTCTTTTGAGGCTACACACTTAGACATACACGCAACATGAAAGCTTTTCGACTTACAACGTGTTGTTTAGGAAAAACAAGATAATTTCGCACGATGCGGGATTTCCTTAAAACGTGATTTTCTGAAAAATTTTGACGAAAGAAAATTCTCCTTTTGGTTCTCTTTAGATGCTACATGTTAAGACGTACACGCCACAACAATTCTTTTCGAGATACAACGTGTAGTTTTGGAGATACAAGCTAATTTTGTACGATGCGTTATTTCTTCTTGTAAAGAGTTTCCAATGCGTACGTATATGTCTTTACTCTGCAAAACTGTATTTCCTTATGAAGTGGTATTCTTACATATCCTTTCGAGAGAAAACTGTCCTGTGCCTTCTCTTTTGAGGCTATACACTTAGACATACACGCAACATGAAAGCTTTTCGACTTACAACGTGTTGTTTAGGAAAAACAAGATAATTTCGCACGATGCGGGATTTCCTTAAAACGTGATTTTCTGAAAAATTTTGACGAAAGAAAATTCTCCTTTTGGTTCTCTTTAGATGCTACATGTTAAGACGTACACGCCACAACAATTCTTTTCGAGATACAACGTGTAGTTTTGGAGATACAAGCTAATTTTGTACTATGCGTTATTTCTTCTCATAAAGAGTTTACAATGCGTACGTATATGTCTTTACTCTGCAAAACTGTATTTCCTTATGAAGTGGTATTCTTACATATCCTTTCGAGGGAAAACTGTCCTGTGCCTTCTCTTTTGAGGCTACACACTTAGACATACACGCAACATGAAAGCTTTTCGACTTACAACGTGTTGTTTAGGAAAAACAAGATAATTTCGCACGATGCGGGATTTCCTTAAAACGTGATTTTCTGAAAAATTTTGACGAAAGAAAATTCTCCTTTTGGTTCTCTTTAGATGCTACATGTTAAGACGTACACGCCACAACAATTCTTTTCGAGATACAACGTGTAGTTTTGGAGATACAAGCTAATTTTGTACGATGCGTTATTTCTTCTCGTAAAGAGTTTCCAATGCGTACGTATATGTCTTTACTCTGCAAAACTGTATTTCCTTATGAAGTGGTATTCTTACATATCCTTTCGAGAGAAAACTGTCCTGTGCCTTCTCTTTTGAGGCTACACACTTAGACATACACGCAACATGAAAGCTTTTCGACTTACAACGTGTTGTTTAGGAAAAACAAGATAATTTCGCACGATGCGGGATTTCCTTAAAACGTGATTTTCTGAAAAATTTTGACCAAAGAAAATTCTCCTTTTGGTTCTCTTTAGATGCTACATGTTAAGACGTACACGCCACAACAATTCTTTTCGAGATACAACGTGTAGTTTTGGAGATACAAGCTAATTTTGTACGATGCGTTATTTCTTCTCGTAAAGAGTTTCCAATGCGTACGTATATGTCTTTACGCTGCAAAACTGTATTTCCTTATGAAGTGGTATTCTTACATATCCTTTCGGGAGAAAACTGTCCTGTGCCTTCTCTTTTGAGGCTACACACTTAGACATACACGCAACATGAAAGCTTTTCGACTTACAACGTGTTGTTTAGGAAAAACAAGATAATTTCGCACGATGCGGGATTTCCTTAAAACGTGATTTTCTGAAAAATTTTGACGAAAGAAAATTCTCCTTTTGGTTCTCTTTAGATGCTACATGTTAAGACGTACACGCCACAACAATTCTTTTCGAGATACAATGTGTAGTTTTGGAGATACAAGCTAATTTTGTACGATGCGTTATTTCTTCTCGTAAAGAGTTTCCAATGCGTACGTATATGTCTTTACTCTGCAAAACTGTATTTCCTTATGAAGTGGTATTCTTACATATCCTTTTGAGAGAAAACTGTCCTGTGCCTTCTCTTTTGAGGCTACACACTTAGACATACACGCAACATGAAAGCTTTTCGACTTACAACGTGTTGTTTAGGAAAAACAAGATAATTTCGCACGATGCGGGATTTCCTTAAAACGTGATTTTCTGAAAAATTTTGACGAAAGAAAATTCTCCTTTTGGTTCTCTTTAGATGCTACATGTTAAGACGTACACGCCACAACAATTCTTTTCGAGATACAACCTGTAGTTTTGGAGATACAAGCTAATTTTGTACGATGCGTTATTTCTTCTCGTAAAGAGTTTCCAATGCGTACGTATATGTCTTTACTCTGCAAAACTGTATTTCCTTATGAAGTGGCATTCTTACATATCCTTTCGAGAGAAAAATGTCCTGTGCCTTCTCTTTTGAGGCTACACACTTAGACATACACGCAACATGAAAGCTTTTCGACTTACAACGTGTTGTTTAGGAAAAACAAGATAATTTCGCACGATGCGGGATTTCCTTAAAACGTGATTTTCTGAAAAATTTTGACGAAAGAAAATTCTCCTTTTGGTTCTCTTTAGATGCTACATGTTAAGACGTACACGCCACAACAATTCTTTTCGAGATACAACGTGTAGTTTTGGAGATACAAGCTAATTTTGTACGATGCGTTATTTCTTCTTGTAAAGAGTTTCCAATGCGTACGTATATGTCTTTACTCTGCAAAACTGTATTTCCTTATGAAGTGGTATTCTTACATATCCTTTCGAGAGAAAACTGTCCTGTGCCTTCTCTTTTGAGGCTACACACTTAGACATACACGCAACATGAAAGCTTTTCGACTTACAACGTGTTGTTTAGGAAAAACAAGATAATTTCGCACGATGCGGGATTTCCTTAAAACGTGATTTTCTGAAAAATTTTGACTAAAGAAAATTCTCCTTTTGGTTCTCTTTAGATGCTACATGTTAAGACGTACACGCCACAACAATTCTTTTCGAGATACAACCTGTAGTTTTGGAGATACAAGCTAATTTTGTACGATGCGTTATTTCTTCTCGTAAAGAGTTTCCAATGCGTACGTATATGTCTTTACGCTGCAAAACTGTATTTCCTTATGAAGTGGTATTCTTACATATCCTTTCGAGAGAAAACTGTCCTGTGCCTTCTCTTTTGAGGCTACACACTTAGACATACATGCAACATGAAAGCTTTTCGACTTACAACGTGTTGTTTAGGAAAAACAAGATAATTTCGCACGATGCGGGATTTCCTTAAAACGTGATTTTCTGAAAAATTTTGACGAAAGAAAATTCTCCTTTTGGTTCTCTTTAGATGCTACATGTTAAGACGTACACGCCACAACAATTCTTTTCGAGATACAACGTGTAGTTTTGGAGACACAAGCTAATTTTGTACGATGCGTTATTTCTTCTCGTAAAGAGTTTCCAATGCGTACGTATATGTCTTTACTCTGCAAAACTGTATTTCCTTATGAAGTGGTATTCTTACATATCCTTTCGAGAGAAAACTGTCCTGTGCCTTCTCTTTTGAGGCTACACACTTAGACATACACACAACATGAAAGCTTTTCGACTTACAACGTGTTGTTTAGGAAAAACAAGATAATTTCGCACGATGCGGGATTTCCTTAAAACGTGATTTTCTGAAAAATTTTGACGAAAGAAAATTCTCCTTTTGGTTCTCTTTAGATGCTACATGTTAAGACGTACACGCCACAACAATTCTTTTCGAGATACAACGTGTAGTTTTGGAGATACAAGCTAATTTTGTACGATGCGTTATTTCTTCTCGTAAAGAGTTTCCAATGCGTACCTATATGTCTTTACTCTGCAAAACTGTATTTCCTTATGAAGTGGTATTCTTACATATCCTTTCGAGAGAAAACTGTCCTGTGCCTTCTCTTTTGAGGCTACACACTTAGACATACACGCAACATGAAAGCTTTTCGACTTACAACGTGTTGTTTAGGAAAAACAAGATAATTTCGCACGATGCGGGATTTCCTTAAAACGTGATTTTCTGAAAAATTTTGACGAAAGAAAATTCTCCTTTTGGTTCTCTTTAGATGCTACATGTTAAGACGTACACGCCACAACAATTCTTTTTGAGATACAACCTGTAGTTTTGGAGATACAAGCTAATTTTGTACGATGCGTTATTTCTTCTCGTAAAGAGTTTCCAATGCGTACGTATATGTCTTTACTCTGCAAAACTGTATTTCCTTATGAAGTGGTATTCTTACATATCCTTTCGAGAGAAAACTGTCCTGTGCCTTCTCTTTTGAGGCTACACACTTAGACATACACGCAACATGAAAGCTTTTCGACTTACAACGTGTTGTTTAGGAAAAACAAGATAATTTCGCACGATGCGGGATTTCCTTAAAACGTGATTTTCTGAAAAATTTTGACGAAAGAAAATTCTCCTTTTGGTTCTCTTTAGATGCTACATGTTAAGACGTACACGCCACAACAATTCTTTTCGAGATACAACGTGTAGTTTTGGAGATACAAGCTAATTTTGTACGATGCGTTATTTCTTCTTGTAAAGAGTTTCCAATGCGTACGTATATGTCTTTACTCTGCAAAACTGTATTTCCTTATGAAGTGGTATTCTTACATATCCTTTCGAGAGAAAACTGTCCTGTGCCTTCTCTTTTGAGGCTATACACTTAGACATACACGCAACATGAAAGCTTTTCGACTTACAACGTGTTGTTTAGGAAAAACAAGATAATTTCGCACGATGCGGGATTTCCTTAAAACGTGATTTTCTGAAAAATTTTGACGAAAGAAAATTCTCCTTTTGGTTCTCTTTAGATGCTACATGTTAAGACGTACACGCCACAACAATTCTTTTCGAGATACAACGTGTAGTTTTGGAGATACAAGCTAATTTTGTACTATGCGTTATTTCTTCTCATAAAGAGTTTACAATGCGTACGTATATGTCTTTACTCTGCAAAACTGTATTTCCTTATGAAGTGGTATTCTTACATATCCTTTCGAGGGAAAACTGTCCTGTGCCTTCTCTTTTGAGGCTACACACTTAGACATACACGCAACATGAAAGCTTTTCGACTTACAACGTGTTGTTTAGGAAAAACAAGATAATTTCGCACGATGCGGGATTTCCTTAAAACGTGATTTTCTGAAAAATTTTGACGAAAGAAAATTCTCCTTTTGGTTCTCTTTAGATGCTACATGTTAAGACGTACACGCCACAACAATTCTTTTCGAGATACAACGTGTAGTTTTGGAGATACAAGCTAATTTTGTACGATGCGTTATTTCTTCTCGTAAAGAGTTTCCAATGCGTACGTATATGTCTTTACTCTGCAAAACTGTATTTCCTTATGAAGTGGTATTCTTACATATCCTTTCGAGAGAAAACTGTCCTGTGCCTTCTCTTTTGAGGCTACACACTTAGACATACACGCAACATGAAAGCTTTTCGACTTACAACGTGTTGTTTAGGAAAAACAAGATAATTTCGCACGATGCGGGATTTCCTTAAAACGTGATTTTCTGAAAAATTTTGACCAAAGAAAATTCTCCTTTTGGTTCTCTTTAGATGCTACATGTTAAGACGTACACGCCACAACAATTCTTTTCGAGATACAACGTGTAGTTTTGGAGATACAAGCTAATTTTGTACGATGCGTTATTTCTTCTCGTAAAGAGTTTCCAATGCGTACGTATATGTCTTTACGCTGCAAAACTGTATTTCCTTATGAAGTGGTATTCTTACATATCCTTTCGGGAGAAAACTGTCCTGTGCCTTCTCTTTTGAGGCTACACACTTAGACATACACGCAACATGAAAGCTTTTCGACTTACAACGTGTTGTTTAGGAAAAACAAGATAATTTCGCACGATGCGGGATTTCCTTAAAACGTGATTTTCTGAAAAATTTTGACGAAAGAAAATTCTCCTTTTGGTTCTCTTTAGATGCTACATGTTAAGACGTACACGCCACAACAATTCTTTTCGAGATACAATGTGTAGTTTTGGAGATACAAGCTAATTTTGTACGATGCGTTATTTCTTCTCGTAAAGAGTTTCCAATGCGTACGTATATGTCTTTACTCTGCAAAACTGTATTTCCTTATGAAGTGGTATTCTTACATATCCTTTTGAGAGAAAACTGTCCTGTGCCTTCTCTTTTGAGGCTACACACTTAGACATACACGCAACATGAAAGCTTTTCGACTTACAACGTGTTGTTTAGGAAAAACAAGATAATTTCGCACGATGCGGGATTTCCTTAAAACGTGATTTTCTGAAAAATTTTGACGAAAGAAAATTCTCCTTTTGGTTCTCTTTAGATGCTACATGTTAAGACGTACACGCCACAACAATTCTTTTCGAGATACAACCTGTAGTTTTGGAGATACAAGCTAATTTTGTACGATGCGTTATTTCTTCTCGTAAAGAGTTTCCAATGCGTACGTATATGTCTTTACTCTGCAAAACTGTATTTCCTTATGAAGTGGCATTCTTACATATCCTTTCGAGAGAAAAATGTCCTGTGCCTTCTCTTTTGAGGCTACACACTTAGACATACACGCAACATGAAAGCTTTTCGACTTACAACGTGTTGTTTAGGAAAAACAAGATAATTTCGCACGATGCGGGATTTCCTTAAAACGTGATTTTCTGAAAAATTTTGACGAAAGAAAATTCTCCTTTTGGTTCTCTTTAGATGCTACATGTTAAGACGTACACGCCACAACAATTCTTTTCGAGATACAACGTGTAGTTTTGGAGATACAAGCTAATTTTGTACGATGCGTTATTTCTTCTCGTAAAGAGTTTCCAATGCGTACGTATATGTCTTTACGCTGCAAAACTGTATTTCCTTATGAAGTGGTATTCTTACATATCCTTTCGAGAGAAAACTGTCCTGTGCCTTCTCTTTTGAGGCTACACACTTAGACATACATGCAACATGAAAGCTTTTCGACTTACAACGTGTTGTTTAGGAAAAACAAGATAATTTCGCACGATGCGGGATTTCCTTAAAACGTGATTTTCTGAAAAATTTTGACGAAAGAAAATTCTCCTTTTGGTTCTCTTTAGATGCTACATGTTAAGACGTACACGCCACAACAATTCTTTTCGAGATACAACGTGTAGTTTTGGAGATACAAGCTAATTTTGTACTATGCGTTATTTCTTCTCGTAAAGAGTTTCCAATGCGTACGTATATGTCTTTACTCTGCAAAACTGTATTTCCTTATGAAGTGGTATTCTTACATATCCTTTCGAGAGAAAACTGTCCTGTGCCTTCTCTTTTGAGGCTACACACTTAGACATACTCGCAACATGAAAGCTTTTCGACTTATAACGTGTTGTTTAGGAAAAACAAGATAATTTCGCACGATGCGGGATTTCCTTAAAACGTGATTTTCTGAAAAATTTTGACGGAAGAAAATTCTCCTTTTGGTTCTCTTTAGATGCTACATGTTAAGACGTACACGCCACAACAATTCTTTTCGAGATACAACGTGTAGTTTTGGAGATACAAGCTAATTTTGTACGATTCGTTATTTCTTCTCGTAAAGAGTTTCCAATGCTTACGTATATGTCTTTACTCTGCAAAACTGTATTTCCTTATGAAGTGGTATTCTTCCATATCCTTTCGAGAGAAAACTGTCCTGTGCCTTCTCTTTTGAGGCTACACACTTAGACATACACGCAACATGAAAGCTTTTCGACTTACAACGTGTTGTTTAGGAAAAAACAAGATAATTTCGCACGATGCGGGATTTCCTTAAAACGTGATTTTCTGAAAAATTTTGACGAAAGAAAATTCTCCTTTTGGTTCTCTTTAGATGCTACATGTTAAGACGTACACGCCACAACAATTCTTTTCGAGATACAACGTGTAGTTTTGGAGATACAAGCTAATTTTGTACGATGCGTTATTTCTTCTCGTAAAGAGTTTCCAATGCGTACGTATATGTCTTTACTCTGCAAAACTGTATTTCCTTATGAAGTGGTATTCTTACATATCCTTTCGAGAGAAAACTGTCCTGTGCCTTCTCTTTTGAGGCTACACACTTAGACATACACGCAACATGAAAGCTTTTCGACTTACAACGTGTTGTTTAGGAAAAACAAGATAATTTCGCACGATGCGGGATTTCCTTAAAACGTGATTTTCTGAAAAATTTTGACGAAAGAAAATTCTCCTTTTGGTTCTCTTTAGATGCTACATGTTAAGACGTACACGCCACAACAATTCTTTTCGAGATACAACCTGTAGTTTTGGAGATACAAGCTAATTTTGTACGATGCGTTATTTCTTCTCGTAAAGAGTTTCCAATGCGTACGTATATGTCTTTACTCTGCAAAACTGTATTTCCTTATGAAGTGGCATTCTTACATATCCTTTCGAGAGAAAAATGTCCTGTGCCTTCTCTTTTGAGGCTACACACTTAGACATACACGCAACATGAAAGCTTTTCGACTTACAACGTGTTGTTTAGGAAAAACAAGATAATTTCGCACGATGCGGGATTTCCTTAAAACGTGATTTTCTGAAAAATTTTGACTAAAGAAAATTCTCCTTTTGGTTCTCTTTAGATGCTACATGTTAAGACGTACACGCCACAACAATTCTTTTCGAGATACAACGTGTAGTTTTGGAGATACAAGCTAATTTTGTACGATGCGTTATTTCTTCTCGTAAAGAGTTTCCAATGCGTACGTATATGTCTTTACGCTGCAAAACTGTATTTCCTTATGAAGTGGTATTCTTACATATCCTTTCGAGAGAAAACTGTCCTGTGCCTTCTCTTTTGAGGCTACACACTTAGACATACATGCAACATGAAAGCTTTTCGACTTACAACGTGTTGTTTAGGAAAAACAAGATAATTTCGCACGATGCGGGATTTCCTTAAAACGTGATTTTCTGAAAAATTTTGACGAAAGAAAATTCTCCTTTTGGTTCTCTTTAGATGCTACATGTTAAGACGTACACGCCACAACAATTCTTTTCGAGATACAACGTGTAGTTTTGGAGATACAAGCTAATTTTGTACTATGCGTTATTTCTTCTCGTAAAGAGTTTCCAATGCGTACGTATATGTCTTTACTCTGCAAAACTGTATTTCCTTATGAAGTGGTATTCTTACATATCCTTTCGAGAGAAAACTGTCCTGTGCCTTCTCTTTTGAGGCTACACACTTAGACATACTAGCAACATGAAAGCTTTTCGACTTATAACGTGTTGTTTAGGAAAAACAAGATAATTTCGCACGATGCGGGATTTCCTTAAAACGTGATTTTCTGAAAAATTTTGACGGAAGAAAATTCTCCTTTTGGTTCTCTTTAGATGCTACATGTTAAGACGTACACGCCACAACAATTCTTTTCGAGATACAACGTGTAGTTTTGGAGATACAAACTAATTTTGTACGATGCGTTATTTCTTCTCGTAAAGAGTTTCCAATGCTTACGTATATGTCTTTACTCTGCAAAACTGTATTTCCTTATGAAGTGGTATTCTTACATATCCTTTCGAGAGAAAACTGTCCTGTGCCTTCTCTTTTGAGGCTACACACTTAGACATACACGCAACATGAAAGCTTTTCGACTTACAACGTGTTGTTTAGGAAAAACAAGATAATTTCGCACGATGCGGGATTTCCTTAAAACGTGATTTTCTGAAAAATTTTGACGAAAGAAAATTCTCCTTTTGGTTCTCTTTAGATGCTACATGTTAAGACGTACACGCCACAACAATTCTTTTCGAGATACAACGTGTAGTTTTGGAGATACAAGCTAATTTTGTACGATGCGTTATTTCTTCTCGTAAAGAGTTTCCAATGCGTACGTATATGTCTTTACTCTGCAAAACTGTATTTCCTTATGAAGTGGTATTCTTACATATCCTTTCGAGAGAAAACTGTCCTGTGCCTTCTCTTTTGAGGCTACACACTTAGACATACACGCAACATGAAAGCTTTTCGACTTACAACGTGTTGTTTAGGAAAAACAAGATAATTTCGCACGATGCGGGATTTCCTTAAAACGTGATTTTCTGAAAAATTTTGACGAAAGAAAATTCTCCTTTTGGTTCTCTTTAGATGCTACATGTTAAGACGTACACGCCACAACAATTCTTTTCGAGATACAACGTGTAGTTTTGGAGATACAAGCTAATTTTGTACTATGCGTTATTTCTTCTCGTAAAGAGTTTCCAAAACGTACGTATATGTCTTTACTCTGCAAAACTGTATTTCCTTATGAAGTGGTATTCTTACATATCCTTTCGAGAGAAAACTGTCCTGTGCCTTCTCTTTTGAGGCTACACACGTAGACATACACGCAACATGAAAGCTTTTCGACTTACAACGTGTTGTTTAGGAAAAACAAGATAATTTCGCACGATGCGGGATTTCCTTAAAACGTGATTTTCTGAAAAATTTTGACGAAAGAAAATTCTCCTTTTGGTTCTCTTTAGATGCTACATGTTAAGACGTACACGCCACAACAATTCTTTTCGAGATACAACGTGTAGTTTTGGAGATACAAGCTAATTTTGTACGATGCGTTATTTCTTCTCGTAAAGAGTTTCCAATGCGTACGTATATGTCTTTACTCTGCAAAACTGTATTTCCTTATGAAGTGGTATTCTTACATATCCTTTCGAGAGAAAACTGTCCTGTGCCTTCTCTTTTGAGGCTACACACTTAGACATACACGCAACATGAAAGCTTTTCGACTTACAACGTGTTGTTTAGGAAAAACAAGATAATTTCGCACGATGCGGGATTTCCTTAAAACGTGATTTTCTGAAAAATTTTGACGAAAGAAAATTCTCCTTTTGGTTCTCTTTAGATGCTACATGTTAAGACGTACACGCCACAACAATTCTTTTCGAGATACAACGTGTAGTTTTGGAGATACAAGCTAATTTTGTACGATGCGTTATTTCTTCTCGTAAAGAGTTTCCAATGCATACGTATATGTCTTTACTCTGCAAAACTGTATTTCCTTATGAAGTGGTATTCTTACATATCCTTTCGAGAGAAAACTGTCCTGTGCCTTCTCTTTTGAGGCTACACACGTAGACATACACGCAACATGAAAGCTTTTCGACTTACAACGTGTTGTTTAGGAAAAACAAGATAATTTCGCACGATGCGGGATTTCCTTAAAACGTGATTTTCTGAAAAATTTTGACGAAAGAAAATTCTCCTTTTGGTTCTCTTTAGATGCTACATGTTAAGACGTACACGCCACAACAATTCTTTTCGAGATACAACGTGTAGTTTTGGAGATACAAGCTAATTTTGTACGATGCGATATTTCTTCTCGTAAAGAGTTTCCAATGCGTACGTATATGTCTTTACTCTGCAAAACTGTATTTCCTTATGAAGTGGTATTCTTACATATCCTTTCGAGAGAAAACTGTCCTGTGCCTTCTCTTTTGAGGCTGCACACTTAGACATACACGCAACATGAAAGCTTTTCGACTTATAACGTGTTGTTTAGGAAAAACAAGATAATTTCGCACGATGCGGGATTTCCTTAAAACGTGATTTTCTGAAAAATTTTGACGAAAGAAAATTCTCCTTTTGGTTCTCTTTAGATGCTACATGTTAAGACGTACACGCCACAACAATTCTTTTCGAGATACAACGTGTAGTTTTGGAGATACAAGCTAATTTTGTACGATGCGTTATTTCTTCTCGTAAAGAGTTTCCAATGCGTACGTATATGTCTTTACTCTGCAAAACTGTATTTCCTTATGAAGTGGTATTCTTACATATCCTTTCGAGAGAAAACTGTCCTGTGCCTTCTCTTTTGAGGCTACACACTTAGACATACACGCAACATGAAAGCTTTTCGACTTACAACGTGTTGTTTAGGAAAAACAAGATAATTTCGCACGATGCGGGATTTCCTTAAAACGTGATTTTCTGAAAAATTTTGACGAAAGAAAATTCTCCTTTTGGTTCTCTTTAGATGCTACATGTTAAGACGTACACGCCACAACAATTCTTTTCGAGATACAACGTGTAGTTTTGGAGATACAAGCTAATTTTGTACGATGCGTTATTTCTTCTCGTAAAGAGTTTCCAATGCGTACGTATATGTCTTTACTCTGCAAAACTGTATTTCCTTATGAAGTGGTATTCTTACATATCCTTTCGAGAGAAAACTGTCCTGTGCCTTCTCTTTTGAGGCTACACACTTAGACATACACGCAACATGAAAGCTTTTCGACTTACAACGTGTTGTTTAGGAAAAACAAGATAATTTCGCACGATGCGGGATTTCCTTAAAACGTGATTTTCTGAAAAATTTTGACGAAAGAAAATTCTCCTTTTGGTTCTCTTTAGATGCTACATGTTAAGACGTACACGCCACAACAATTCTTTTCGAGATACAACGTGTAGTTTTGGAGATACAAGCTAATTTTGTACGATGCGTTATTTCTTCTCGTAAAGAGTTTCCAATGCGTACATATATGTCTTTACTCTGCAAAACTGTATTTCCTTATGAAGTGGTATTCTTACATATCCTTTCGAGAGAAAACTGTCCTGTGCCTTCTCTTTTGAGGCTACACACTTAGACATACACGCAACATGAAAGCTTTTCGACTTACAACGTGTTGTTTAGGAAAAACAAGATAATTTCGCACGATGCGGGATTTCCTTAAAACGTGATTTTCTGAAAAATTTTGACGAAAGAAAATTCTCCTTTTGGTTCTCTTTAGATGCTACATGTTAAGACGTACACGCCACAACAATTCTTTTCGAGATACAACGTGTAGTTTTGGAGATACAAGCTAATTTTGTACTATGCGTTATTTCTTCTCGTAAAGAGTTTCCAATGCGTACGTATATGTCTTTACTCTGCAAAACTGTGTTTCCTTATGAAGTGGTATTCTTACATATCCTTTCGAGAGAAAACTGTCCTGTGCCTTCTCTTTTGAGGCTACACACTTAGACATACACGCAACATGAAAGCTTTTCGACTTACAACATGTTGTTTAGGAAAAACAAGATAATTTCGCACGATGCGGGATTTCCTTAAAACGTGATTTTCTGAAAAATTTTGACGAAAGAAAATTCTCCTTTTGGTTCTCTTTAGATGCTACATGTTAAGACGTACACGCCACAACAATTCTTTTCGAGATACAACGTGTAGTTTTGGAGATACAAGCTAATTTTGTAAGATGTGTTATTTCTTCTCGTAAAGAGTTTCCAATGCGTACGTATATGTCTTTACTCTGCAAAACTGTATTTCCTTATGAAGTGGTATTCTTACATATCTTTTCGAGAGAAAACTGTCCTGTGCCTTCTCTTTTGAGGCTACACACTTAGACATACACGCAACATGAAAGCTTTTCGACTTACAACGTGTTGTTTAGGAAAAACAAGATAATTTCGCACGATGCGGGATTTCCTTAAAACGTGATTTTCTGAAAAATTTTGACGAAAGAAAATTCTCCTTTTGGTTCTCTTTAGATGCTACATGTTAAGACGTACACGCCACAACAATTCTTTTCGAGATACAACGTGTAGTGGTGGAGATACAAGCTAATTTTGTACGATGCGTTATTTCTTCTCGTAAAGAGTTTCCAATGCGTACGTATATGTCTTTACGCTGCAAAACTGTATTTCCTTATGAAGTGGTATTCTTACATATCCTTTCGAGAGAAAACTGTCCTGTGCCTTCTCTTTTGAGGCTACACACTTAGACATACACGCAACATGAAAGCTTTTCGACTTACAACGTGTTGTTTAGGAAAAACAAGATAATTTCGCACGATGAGGGATTTCCTTAAAACGTGATTTTCTGAAAAATTTTGACGAAAGAAAATTCTCCTTTTGGTTCCCTTTAGATGCTACATGTTAAGACGTACACGCCACAACAATTCTTTTCGAAGGACACCATCAAGAGGACAGATCGGCAACCAACAAATTGGGAAAAGATCTTCACCAATCCTACATCAGATAGAGGGCTAATATCCAATATATATAAAGAACTCAAGAAGTTAGACTCCAGAAAACCGAACAACCCTATTCAAAAATGGGGTACAGAGTTAAACAAAGAATTCTCACCTGAAGAACTTCGGATGGCGGAGAAGCATCTTAAAAAATGCTCCACTTCATTAGTCATTAGGGAAATGCAAATCAAAACAACCCTAAGATTTCATCTTACACCAGTCAGAATGGCTAAGATTAAAAATTCAGGAGACAGCAGGTGTTGGAGAGGGTGCGGAGAAAGAGGAACACTCCTCCACTGCTGGTGGGGCTGCAAATTGGTACAACCACTCTGGAAAGCAGTCTGGCGGTTCCTCCGAAAACTGGGCACCTCACTTCCAGAAGATCCTGCTATACCACTCCTGGGCATATACCCAGAGGATTCCCCACCATGTAATAAGGATACATGCTCTACTATGTTCATAGCAGCCCTATTTATAATTGCCAGATGCTGGAAAGAACCCAGGTATCCCTCAACAGAAGAGTGGATACAAAAAATGTGGTATATCTACACAATGGAGTACTATTCAGCCATTAGAAACAATGAATTCATGAAATTCTTAGGCAAATGGATGGAGCTAGAGAACATCATACTAAGTGAGGTAACCCAGACTCAAAAGGTGAATCATGGTATGCACTCACTAATAAGTGGTTATTAACCTAGAAAACTGGAATACCCAAAACATAATCCTCACATCAAATGAGATACAAGAAGAAAGCAGGAGTGGTCCCTGGTTCTGGAAAGACTCAGTGAAACAGTATTTGGCAAAACCAGAACGGGGAACTGGGAAGGGGTGGGAGGGAGGACAGGGGAAGAGAAGGGGGCTTACGGGACTTTCGGGGAATGGGGGGGGGCTAGAAAAGGGGAAATCATTTGAAATGTAAATAAATTATATCAAATAAAAAAAAAGACAAAAAAAAATTCTTTTCAAGATACAACGTGTAGTTTTGGAGATACAAGCTAATTTTGTACGATGCGTTATTTCTTCTCGTAAAGAGTTTCCAATGCGTACGTATATGTCTTTACTCTGCAAAACTGTATTTCCTTATGAAGTGGTATTCTTACATATCCTTTCGAGAGAAAACTGTCCTGTGCCTTCTCTTTTGAGGCTACACACTTAGACATACACGCAACATGAAAGCTTTTCGACTTACAACGTGTTGTTTAGGAAAAACAAGATAATTTCGCACGATGCGGGATTTCCTTAAAACGTGATTTTCTGAAAAATTTTGACCAAAGAAAATTCTCCTTTTGGTTCTCTTTAGATGCTACATGTTAAGACGTACACGCCACAACAATTCTTTTCGAGATACAACGTGTAGTTTTGGAGATACAAGCTAATTTTGTACGATGCGTTATTTCTTCTCGTAAAGAGTTTCCAATGCTTACGTATATGTCTTTACTCTGCAAAACTGTATTTCCTTATGAAGTGGTATTCTTCCATATCCTTTCGAGAGAAAACTGTCCTGTGCCTTCTCTTTTGAGGCTACACACTTAGACATACACGCAACATGAAAGCTTTTCGACTTACAACGTGTTGTTTAGGAAAAAACAAGATAATTTCGCACGATGCGGGATTTCCTTAAAACGTGATTTTCTGAAAAATTTTGACGAAAGAAAATTCTCCTTTTGGTTCTCTTTAGATGCTACATGTTAAGACGTACACGCCACAACAATTCTTTTCGAGATACAACGTGTAGTTTTGGAGATACAAGCTAATTTTGTACGATGCGTTATTTCTTCTCGTAAAGAGTTTCCAATGCGTACGTATATGTCTTTACTCTGCAAAACTGTATTTCCTTATGAAGTGGTATTCTTACATATCCTTTCGAGAGAAAACTGTCCTGTGCCTTCTCTTTTGAGGCTACACACTTAGACATACACGCAACATGAAAGCTTTTCGACTTACAACGTGTTGTTTAGGAAAAACAAGATAATTTCGCACGATGCGGGATTTCCTTAAAACGTGATTTTCTGAAAAATTTTGACGAAAGAAAATTCTCCTTTTGGTTCTCTTTAGATGCTACATGTTAAGACGTACACGCCACAACAATTCTTTTCGAGATACAACCTGTAGTTTTGGAGATACAAGCTAATTTTGTACGATGCGTTATTTCTTCTCGTAAAGAGTTTCCAATGCGTACGTATATGTCTTTACTCTGCAAAACTGTATTTCCTTATGAAGTGGCATTCTTACATATCCTTTCGAGAGAAAAATGTCCTGTGCCTTCTCTTTTGAGGCTACACACTTAGACATACACGCAACATGAAAGCTTTTCGACTTACAACGTGTTGTTTAGGAAAAACAAGATAATTTCGCACGATGCGGGATTTCCTTAAAACGTGATTTTCTGAAAAATTTTGACTAAAGAAAATTCTCCTTTTGGTTCTCTTTAGATGCTACATGTTAAGACGTACACGCCACAACAATTCTTTTCGAGATACAACGTGTAGTTTTGGAGATACAAGCTAATTTTGTACGATGCGTTATTTCTTCTCGTAAAGAGTTTCCAATGCGTACGTATATGTCTTTACGCTGCAAAACTGTATTTCCTTATGAAGTGGTATTCTTACATATCCTTTCGAGAGAAAACTGTCCTGTGCCTTCTCTTTTGAGGCTACACACTTAGACATACATGCAACATGAAAGCTTTTCGACTTACAACGTGTTGTTTAGGAAAAACAAGATAATTTCGCACGATGCGGGATTTCCTTAAAACGTGATTTTCTGAAAAATTTTGACGAAAGAAAATTCTCCTTTTGGTTCTCTTTAGATGCTACATGTTAAGACGTACACGCCACAACAATTCTTTTCGAGATACAACGTGTAGTTTTGGAGATACAAGCTAATTTTGTACTATGCGTTATTTCTTCTCGTAAAGAGTTTCCAATGCGTACGTATATGTCTTTACTCTGCAAAACTGTATTTCCTTATGAAGTGGTATTCTTACATATCCTTTCGAGAGAAAACTGTCCTGTGCCTTCTCTTTTGAGGCTACACACTTAGACATACTAGCAACATGAAAGCTTTTCGACTTATAACGTGTTGTTTAGGAAAAACAAGATAATTTCGCACGATGCGGGATTTCCTTAAAACGTGATTTTCTGAAAAATTTTGACGGAAGAAAATTCTCCTTTTGGTTCTCTTTAGATGCTACATGTTAAGACGTACACGCCACAACAATTCTTTTCGAGATACAACGTGTAGTTTTGGAGATACAAACTAATTTTGTACGATGCGTTATTTCTTCTCGTAAAGAGTTTCCAATGCTTACGTATATGTCTTTACTCTGCAAAACTGTATTTCCTTATGAAGTGGTATTCTTACATATCCTTTCGAGAGAAAACTGTCCTGTGCCTTCTCTTTTGAGGCTACACACTTAGACATACACGCAACATGAAAGCTTTTCGACTTACAACGTGTTGTTTAGGAAAAACAAGATAATTTCGCACGATGCGGGATTTCCTTAAAACGTGATTTTCTGAAAAATTTTGACGAAAGAAAATTCTCCTTTTGGTTCTCTTTAGATGCTACATGTTAAGACGTACACGCCACAACAATTCTTTTCCAGATACAACGTGTAGTTTTGGAGATACAAGCTAATTTTGTACGATGCGTTATTTCTTCTCGTAAAGAGTTTCCAATGCGTACGTATATGTCTTTACTCTGCAAAACTGTATTTCCTTATGAAGTGGTATTCTTACATATCCTTTCGAGAGAAAACTGTCCTGTGCCTTCTCTTTTGAGGCTACACACTTAGACATACACGCAACATGAAAGCTTTTCGACTTACAACGTGTTGTTTAGGAAAAACAAGATAATTTCGCACGATGCGGGATTTCCTTAAAACGTGATTTTCTGAAAAATTTTGACGAAAGAAAATTCTCCTTTTGGTTCTCTTTAGATGCTACATGTTAAGACGTACACGCCACAACAATTCTTTTCGAGATACAACGTGTAGTTTTGGAGATACAAGCTAATTTTGTACTATGCGTTATTTCTTCTCGTAAAGAGTTTCCAAAACGTACGTATATGTCTTTACTCTGCAAAACTGTATTTCCTTATGAAGTGGTATTCTTACATATCCTTTCGAGAGAAAACTGTCCTGTGCCTTCTCTTTTGAGGCTACACACGTAGACATACACGCAACATGAAAGCTTTTCGACTTACAACGTGTTGTTTAGGAAAAACAAGATAATTTCGCACGATGCGGGATTTCCTTAAAACGTGATTTTCTGAAAAATTTTGACGAAAGAAAATTCTCCTTTTGGTTCTCTTTAGATGCTACATGTTAAGACGTACACGCCACAACAATTCTTTTCGAGATACAACGTGTAGTTTTAGAGATACAAGCTAATTTTGTACGATGCGTTATTTCTTCTCGTAAAGAGTTTCCAATGCGTACGTATATGTCTTTACTCTGCAAAATTGTATTTCCTTATGAAGTGGTATTCTTACATATCCTTTCGAGAGAAAACTGTCCTGTGCCTTCTCTTTTGAGGCTACACACTTAGACATACACGCAACATGAAAGCTTTTCGACTTACAACGTGTTGTTTAGGAAAAACAAGATAATTTCGCACGATGCGGGATTTCCTTAAAACGTGATTTTCTGAAAAATTTTGACGAAAGAAAATTCTCCTTTTGGTTCTCTTTAGATGCTACATGTTAAGACGTACACGCCACAACAATTCTTTTCGAGATACAACGTGTAGTTTTGGAGATACAAGCTAATTTTGTACGATGCGTTATTTCTTCTCGTAAAGAGTTTCCAATGCGTACGTATATGTCTTTACTCTGCAAAACTGTATTTCCTTATGAAGTGGTATTCTTACATATCCTTTCGAGAGAAAACTGTCCTGTGCCTTCTCTTTTGAGGCTACACACTTAGACATACACGCAACATGAAAGCTTTTCGACTTACAACGTGTTGTTTAGGAAAAACAAGATAATTTCGCACGATGCGGGATTTCCTTAAAACGTGATTTTCTGAAAAATTTTGACGAAAGAAAATTCTCCTTTTGGTTCTCTTTAGATGCTACATGTTAAGACGTACACGCCACAACAATTCTTTTCGAGATACAACGTGTAGTTTTGGAGATACAAGCTAATTTTGTACGATGCGTTATTTCTTCTCGTAAAGAGTTTCCAATGCATACGTATATGTCTTTACTCTGCAAAACTGTATTTCCTTATGAAGTGGTATTCTTACATATCCTTTCGAGAGAAAACTGTCCTGTGCCTTCTCTTTTGAGGCTACACACTTAGACATACACGCAACATGAAAGCTTTTCGACTTACAACGTGTTGTTTAGGAAAAACAAGATAATTTCGCACGATGCGGGATTTCCTTAAAACGTGATTTTCTGAAAAATTTTGACGAAAGAAAATTCTCCTTTTGGTTCTCTTTAGATGCTACATGTTAAGACGTACACGCCACAACAATTCTTTTCGAGATACAACGTGTAGTTTTGGAGATACAAGCTAATTTTGTACGATGCGATATTTCTTCTCGTAAAGAGTTTCCAATGCGTACGTATATGTCTTTACTCTGCAAAACTGTATTTCCTTATGAAGTGGTATTCTTACATATCCTTTCGAGAGAAAACTGTCCTGTGCCTTCTCTTTTGAGGCTGCACACTTAGACATACACGCAACATGAAAGCTTTTCGACTTATAACGTGTTGTTTAGGAAAAACAAGATAATTTCGCACGATGCGGGATTTCCTTAAAACGTGATTTTCTGAAAAATTTTGACGAAAGAAAATTCTCCTTTTGGTTCTCTTTAGATGCTACATGTTAAGACGTACACGCCACAACAATTCTTTTCGAGATACAACGTGTAGTTTTGGAGATACAAGCTAATTTTGTACGATGCGTTATTTCTTCTCGTAAAGAGTTTCCAATGCGTACGTATATGTCTTTACTCTGCAAAACTGTATTTCCTTATGAAGTGGTATTCTTACATATCCTTTCGAGAGAAAACTGTCCTGTGCCTTCTCTTTTGAGGCTACACACTTAGACATACACGCAACATGAAAGCTTTTCGACTTACAACGTGTTGTTTAGGAAAAACAAGATAATTTCGCACGATGCGGGATTTCCTTAAAACGTGATTTTCTGAAAAATTTTGACGAAAGAAAATTCTCCTTTTGGTTCTCTTTAGATGCTACATGTTAAGACGTACACGCCACAACAATTCTTTTCGAGATACAACGTGTAGTTTTGGAGATACAAGCTAATTTTGTACGATGCGTTATTTCTTCTCGTAAAGAGTTTCCAATGCGTACGTATATGTCTTTACTCTGCAAAACTGTATTTCCTTATGAAGTGGTATTCTTACATATCCTTTCGAGAGAAAACTGTCCTGTGCCTTCTCTTTTGAGGCTACACACTTAGACATACACGCAACATGAAAGCTTTTCGACTTACAACGTGTTGTTTAGGAAAAACAAGATAATTTCGCACGATGCGGGATTTCCTTAAAACGTGATTTTCTGAAAAATTTTGACGAAAGAAAATTCTCCTTTTGGTTCTCTTTAGATGCTACATGTTAAGACGTACACGCCACAACAATTCTTTTCGAGATACAACGTGTAGTTTTGGAGATACAAGCTAATTTTGTACGATGCGTTATTTCTTCTCGTAAAGAGTTTCCAATGCGTACATATATGTCTTTACTCTGCAAAACTGTATTTCCTTATGAAGTGGTATTCTTACATATCCTTTCGAGAGAAAACTGTCCTGTGCCTTCTCTTTTGAGGCTACACACTTAGACATACACGCAACATGAAAGCTTTTCGACTTACAACGTGTTGTTTAGGAAAAACAAGATAATTTCGCACGATGCGGGATTTCCTTAAAACGTGATTTTCTGAAAAATTTTGACGAAAGAAAATTCTCCTTTTGGTTCTCTTTAGATGCTACATGTTAAGACGTACACGCCACAACAATTCTTTTCGAGATACAACGTGTAGTTTTGGAGATACAAGCTAATTTTGTACTATGCGTTATTTCTTCTCGTAAAGAGTTTCCAATGCGTACGTATATGTCTTTACTCTGCAAAACTGTGTTTCCTTATGAAGTGGTATTCTTACATATCCTTTCGAGAGAAAACTGTCCTGTGCCTTCTCTTTTGAGGCTACACACTTAGACATACACGCAACATGAAAGCTTTTCGACTTACAACATGTTGTTTAGGAAAAACAAGATAATTTCGCACGATGCGGGATTTCCTTAAAACGTGATTTTCTGAAAAATTTTGACGAAAGAAAATTCTCCTTTTGGTTCTCTTTAGATGCTACATGTTAAGACGTACACGCCACAACAATTCTTTTCGAGATACAACGTGTAGTTTTGGAGATACAAGCTAATTTTGTAAGATGTGTTATTTCTTCTCGTAAAGAGTTTCCAATGCGTACGTATATGTCTTTACTCTGCAAAACTGTATTTCCTTATGAAGTGGTATTCTTACATATCTTTTCGAGAGAAAACTGTCCTGTGCCTTCTCTTTTGAGGCTACACACTTAGACATACACGCAACATGAAAGCTTTTCGACTTACAACGTGTTGTTTAGGAAAAACAAGATAATTTCGCACGATGCGGGATTTCCTTAAAACGTGATTTTCTGAAAAATTTTGACGAAAGAAAATTCTCCTTTTGGTTCTCTTTAGATGCTACATGTTAAGACGTACACGCCACAACAATTCTTTTCGAGATACAACGTGTAGTGGTGGAGATACAAGCTAATTTTGTACGATGCGTTATTTCTTCTCGTAAAGAGTTTCCAATGCGTACGTATATGTCTTTACGCTGCAAAACTGTATTTCCTTATGAAGTGGTATTCTTACATATCCTTTCGAGAGAAAACTGTCCTGTGCCTTCTCTTTTGAGGCTACACACTTAGACATACACGCAACATGAAAGCTTTTCGACTTACAACGTGTTGTTTAGGAAAAACAAGATAATTTCGCACGATGAGGGATTTCCTCAAAACGTGATTTTCTGAAAAATTTTGACGAAAGAAAATTCTCCTTTTGGTTCCCTTTAGATGCTACATGTTAAGACGTACACGCCACAACAATTCTTTTCGAAGGACACCATCAAGAGGACAGATCGGCAACCAACAAATTGGGAAAAGATCTTCACCAATCCTACATCAGATAGAGGGCTAATATCCAATATATATAAAGAACTCAAGAAGTTAGACTCCAGAAAACCGAACAACCCTATTCAAAAATGGGGTACAGAGTTAAACAAAGAATTCTCACCTGAAGAACTTCGGATGGCGGAGAAGCATCTTAAAAAATGCTCCACTTCATTAGTCATTAGGGAAATGCAAATCAAAACAACCCTAAGATTTCATCTTACACCAGTCAGAATGGCTAAGATTAAAAATTCAGGAGACAGCAGGTGTTGGAGAGGGTGCGGAGAAAGAGGAACACTCCTCCACTGCTGGTGGGGCTGCAAATTGGTACAACCACTCTGGAAAGCAGTCTGGCGGTTCCTCCGAAAACTGGGCACCTCACTTCCAGAAGATCCTGCTATACCACTCCTGGGCATATACCCAGAGGATTCCCCACCATGTAATAAGGATACATGCTCTACTATGTTCATAGCAGCCCTATTTATAATTGCCAGATGCTGGAAAGAACCCAGGTATCCCTCAACAGAAGAGTGGATACAAAAAATGTGGTATATCTACACAATGGAGTACTATTCAGCCATTAGAAACAATGAATTCATGAAATTCTTAGGCAAATGGATGGAGCTAGAGAACATCATACTAAGTGAGGTAACCCAGACTCAAAAGGTGAATCATGGTATGCACTCACTAATAAGTGGTTATTAACCTAGAAAACTGGAATACCCAAAACATAATCCTCACATCAAATGAGATACAAGAAGAAAGCAGGAGTGGTCCCTGGTTCTGGAAAGACTCAGTGAAACAGTATTTGGCAAAACCAGAACGGGGAACTGGGAAGGGGTGGGAGGGAGGACAGGGGAAGAGAAGGGGGCTTACGGGACTTTCGGGGAATGGGGGGGGGGGCTAGAAAAGGGGAAATCATTTGAAATGTAAATAAATTATATCAAATAAAAAAAAAGACAAAAAAAAATTCTTTTCGAGATACAACGTGTAGTTTTGGAGATACAAGCTAATTTTGTACGATGCGTTATTTCTTCTCGTAAAGAGTTTCCAATGCGTACGTATATGTCTTTACTCTGCAAAACTGTATTTCCTTATGAAGTGGTATTCTTACATATCCTTTCGAGAGAAAACTGTCCTGTGCCTTCTCTTTTGAGGCTACACACTTAGACATACACGCAACATGAAAGCTTTTCGACTTACAACGTGTTGTTTAGGAAAAACAAGATAATTTCGCACGATGCGGGATTTCCTTAAAACGTGATTTTCTGAAAAATTTTGACCAAAGAAAATTCTCCTTTTGGTTCTCTTTAGATGCTACATGTTAAGACGTACACGCCACAACAATTCTTTTCGAGATACAACGTGTAGTTTTGGAGATACAAGCTAATTTTGTACGATGCGTTATTTCTTCTCGTAAAGAGTTTCCAATGCGTACGTATATGTCTTTACTCTGCAAAACTGTATTTCCTTATGAAGTGGTATTCTTACATATCCTTTCGAGAGAAAACTGTCCTGTGCCTTCTCTTTTGAGGCTACACACTTAGACATACACGCAACATGAAAGCTTTTCGACTTACAACGTGTTGTTTAGGAAAAACAAGATAATTTCGCACGATGCGGGATTTCCTTAAAACGTGATTTTCTGAAAAATTTTGACGAAAGAAAATTCTCCTTTTGGTTCTCTTTAGATGCTACATGTTAAGACGTACACGCCACAACAATTCTTTTCGAGATACAACGTGTAGTTTTGGAGATACAAGCTAATTTTGTACGATGCGTTATTTCTTCTCGTAAAGAGTTTCCAATGCGTACGTATATGTCTTTACGCTGCAAAACTGTATTTCCTTATGAAGTGGTATTCTTACATATCCTTTCGAGAGAAAACTGTCCTGTGCCTTCTCTTTTGAGGCTACACACTTAGACATACACGCAACATGAAAGCTTTTCGACTTACAACGTGTTGTTTAGGAAAAACAAGATAATTTCGCACGATGCGGGATTTCCTTAAAACGTGATTTTCTGAAAAATTTTGACGAAAGAAAATTCTCCTTTTGGTTCTCTTTAGATGCTACATGTTAAGACGTACACGCCACAACAATTCTTTTCGAGATACAACGTGTAGTTTTGGAGATACAAGCTAATTTTGTACGATGCGTTATTTCTTCTCGTAAAGAGTTTCCAATGCGTACGTATATGTCTTTACTCTGCAAAACTGTATTTCCTTATGAAGTGGTATTCTTACATATCCTTTCGAGAGAAAACTGTCCTGTGCCTTCTCTTTTGAGGCTACACACTTAGACATACACGCAACATGAAAGCTTTTCGACTTACAACGTGTTGTTTAGGAAAAACAAGATAATTTCGCACGATGCGGGATTTCCTTAAAACGTGATTTTCTGAAAAATTTTGACGAAAGAAAATTCTCCTTTTGGTTCTCTTTAGATGCTACATGTTAAGACGTACACGCCACAACAATTCTTTTCGAGATACAACGTGTAGTTTTGGAGATACAAGCTAATTTTGTACGATGCGTTATTTCTTCTCGTAAAGAGTTTCCAATGCGTACGTATATGTCTTTACGCTGCAAAACTGTATTTCCTTATGAAGTGGTATTCTTACATATCCTTTCGAGAGAAAACTGTCCTGTGCCTTCTCTTTTGAGGCTACACACTTAGACATACACGCAACATGAAAGCTTTTCGACTTACAACGTGTTGTTTAGGAAAAACAAGATAATTTCGCACGATGCGGGATTTCCTTAAAACGTGATTTTCTGAAAAATTTTGACGAAAGAAAATTCTCCTTTTGGTTCTCTTTAGATGCTACATGTTAAGACGTACACGCCACAACAATTCTTTTCGAGATACAACGTGTAGTTTTGGAGATACAAGCTAATTTTGTACGATGCGTTATTTCTTCTCGTAAAGAGTTTCCAATGCGTACGTATATGTCTTTACGCTGCAAAACTGTATTTCCTTATGAAGTGGTATTCTTACATATCCTTTCGAGAGAAAACTGTCCTGTGCCTTCTCTTTTGAGGCTACACACTTAGACATACACGCAACATGAAAGCTTTTCGACTTACAACGTGTTGTTTAGGAAAAACAAGATAATTTCGCACGATGCGGGATTTCCTTAAAACGTGATTTTCTGAAAAATTTTGACGAAAGAAAATTCTCCTTTTGGTTCTCTTTAGATGCTACATGTTAAGACGTACACGCCACAACAATTCTTTTCGAGATACAACGTGTAGTTTTGGAGATACAAGCTAATTTTGTACGATGCGTTATTTCTTCTCGTAAAGAGTTTCCAATGCGTACGTATATGTCTTTACTCTACAAAACTGTATTTCCTTATGAAGTGGTATTCTTACATATCCTTTCGAGAGAAAACTGTCCTGTGCCTTCTCTTTTGAGGCTACACACTTAGACATACACGCAACATGAAAGCTTTTCGACTTACAACGTGTTGTTTAGGAAAAACAAGATAATTTCGCACGATGCGGGATTTCCTTAAAACGTGATTTTCTGAAAAATTTTGACGAAAGAAAATTCTCCTTTTGGTTCTCTTTAGATGCTACATGTTAAGACGTACACGCCACAACAATTCTTTTCGAGATACAACGTGTAGTTTTGGAGATACAAGCTAATTTTGTACGATGCGTTATTTCTTCTCGTAAAGAGTTTCCAATGCGTACGTATATGTCTTTACGCTGCAAAACTGTATTTCCTTATGAAGTGGTATTCTTACATATCCTTTCGAGAGAAAACTGTCCTGTGCCTTCTCTTTTGAGGCTACACACTTAGACATACACGCAACATGAAAGCTTTTCGACTTACAACGTGTTGTTTAGGAAAAACAAGATAATTTCGCACGATGCGGGATTTCCTTAAAACGTGATTTTCTGAAAAATTTTGACGAAAGAAAATTCTCCTTTTGGTTCCCTTTAGATGCTACATGTTAAGACGTACACGCCACAACAATTCTTTTCGAGATACAACGTGTAGTTTTGGAGATACAAGCTAATTTTGTACGATGCGTTATTTCTTCTCGTAAAGAGTTTCCAATGCGTACTTATATGTCTTTACTCTGCAAAACTGTATTTCCTTATGAAGTGGTATTCTTACATATCCTTTCGAGAGAAAACTGTCCTGTGCCTTCTCTTTTGAGGCTACACACTTAGACATACACGCAACATGAAAGCTTTTCGACTTACAACGTGTTGTTTAGGAAAAACAAGATAATTTCGCACGATGCGGGATTTCCTTAAAACGTGATTTTCTGAAAAATTTTGACGAAAGAAAATTCTCCTTTTGGTTCTCTTTAGATGCTACATGTTAAGACGTACACGCCACAACAATTCTTTTCGAGATACAACGTGTAGTTTTGGAGATACAAGCTAATTTTGTACGATGCGTTATTTCTTCTCGTAAAGAGTTTCCAATGCGTACGTATATGTCTTTACTCTGCAAAACTGTATTTCCTTATGAAGTGGTATTCTTACATATCCTTTCGAGAGAAAACTGTCCTGTGCCTTCTCTTTTGAGGCTACACACTTAGACATACACGCAACATGAAAGCTTTTCGACTTACAACGTGTTGTTTAGGAAAAACAAGATAATTTCGCACGATGCGGGATTTCCTTAAAACGTGATTTTCTGAAAAATTTTGACGAAAGAAAATTCTCCTTTTGGTTCTCTTTAGATGCTACATGTTAAGACGTACACGCCACAACAATTCTTTTCGAGATACAACGTGTAGTTTTGGAGATACAAGCTAATTTTGTACGATGCGTTATTTCTTCTCGTAAAGAGTTTCCAATGCGTACGTATATGTCTTTACTCTGCAAAACTGTATTTCCTTATGAAGTGGTATTCTTACATATCCTTTCGAGAGAAAACTGTCCTGTGCCTTCTCTTTTGAGGCTACACACTTAGACATACACGCAACATGAAAGCTTTTCGACTTACAACGTGTTGTTTAGGAAAAACAAGATAATTTCCCACGATGCGGGATTTCCTTAAAACGTGATTTTCTGAAAAATTTTGACGAAAGACAATTCTCCTTTTGGTTCTCTTTAGATGCTACATGTTAAGACGTACACGCCACAACAATTCTTTTCGAGATACAACGTGTAGTTTTGGAGATACAAGCTAATTTTGTACGATGCGTTATTTCTTCTCGTAAAGAGTTTCCAATGCGTACGTATATGTCTTTACTCTGCAAAACTGTATTTCCTTATGAAGTGGTATTCTTACATATCCTTTCGAGAGAAAACTGTCCTGTGCCTTCTCTTTTGAGGCTACACACTTAGACATACACGCAACATGAAAGCTTTTCGACTTACAACGTGTTGTTTAGGAAAAACAAGATAATTTCGCACGATGCGGGATTTCCTTAAAACGTGATTTTCTGAAAAATTTTGACGAAAGAAAATTGTCCTTTTGGTTCTCTTTAGATGCTACATGTTAAGACGTACACGCCACAACAATTCTTTTCGAGATACAACGTGTAGTTTTGGAGATACAAGCTAATTTTGTACGATGCGTTATTTCTTCTCGTAAAGAGTTTCCAATGCGTACGTATATGTCTTTACTCTGCAAAACTGTATTTCCTTATGAAGTGGTATTCTTACATATCCTTTCGAGAGAAAACTGTCCTGTGCCTTCTCTTTTGAGGCTACACACTTAGACATACACGCAACATGAAAGCTTTTCGACTTACAACGTGTTGTTTAGGAAAAACAAGATAATTTCGCACGATGCGGGATTTCCTTAAAACGTGATTTTCTGAAAAATTTTGACGAAAGAAAATTCTCCTTTTGGTTCTCTTTAGATGCTACATGTTAAGACGTACACGCCACAACAATTCTTTTCGAGATACAACGTGTAGTTTTGGAGATACAAGCTAATTTTGTACTATGCGTTATTTCTTCTCGTAAAGAGTTTCCAATGCGTACGTATATGTCTTTACTCTGCAAAACTGTATTTCCTTATGAAGTGGTATTCTTACATATCCTTTCGAGAGAAAACTGTCCTGTGCCTTCTCTTTTGAGGCTACACACTTAGACATACACGCAACATGAAAGCTTTTCGACTTACAACGTTTTGTTTAGGAAAAACAAGATAATTTCGCACGATGCGGGATTTCCTTAAAACGTGATTTTCTGAAAAATTTTGACGAAAGAAAATTCTCCTTTTGGTTCTCTTTAGATGCTACATGTTAAGACGTACACGCCACAACAATTCTTTTCGAGATACAACGTGTAGTTTTGGAGATACAAGCTAATTTTGTACGATGCGTTATTTCTTCTCGTAAAGAGTTTCCAATGCGTACGTATATGTCTTTACTCTGCAAAACTGTGTTTCCTTATGAAGTGGTATTCTTACATATCCTTTCGAGAGAAAACTGTCCTGTGCCTTCTCTTTTGAGGCTACACACTTAGACATACACGCAACATGAAAGCTTTTCGACTTACAACGTGTTGTTTAGGAAAAACAAGATAATTTCGCACGATGCGGGATTTCCTTAAAACGTGATTTTCTGAAAAATTTTGACGAAAGAAAATTCTCCTTTTGGTTCTCTTTAGATGCTACATGTTAAGACGTACACGCCACAACAATTCTTTTCGAGATACAACGTGTAGTTTTGGAGATACAAGCCAATTTTGTACGATGCGTTATTTCTTCTCGTAGAGTTTCCAATGCGTACGTATATGTCTTTACTCTGCAAAACTGTATTTCCTTATGAAGTGGTATTCTTACATATCCTTTCGAGAGAAAACTGTCCTGTGCCTTCTCTTTTGAGGCTACACACTTAGACATACACGCAACATGAAAGCTTTTCGACTTACAACGTGTTGTTTAGGAAAAACAAGATAATTTCGCACGATGCGGGATTTCCTTAAAACGTGATTTTCTGAAAAATTTTGACGAAAGAAAATTCTCCTTTTGGTTCTCTTTAGATGCTACATGTTAAGACGTACACGCCACAACAATTCTTTTCGAGATACAACGTGTAGTTTTGGAGATACAAGCTAATTTTGTACTATGCGTTATTTCTTCTCGTAAAGAGTTTCCAATGCGTACGTATATGTCTTTACTCTGCAAAACTGTATTTCCTTATGAAGTGGTATTCTTACATATCCTTTCGAGAGAAAACTGTCCTGTGCCTTCTCTTTTGAGGCTACACACTTAGACATACACGCAACATGAAAGCTTTTCGACTTACAACGTGTTGTTTAGGAAAAACAAGATAATTTCGCATGATGCGGGATTTCCTTAAAACGTGATTTTCTGAAAAATTTTGACGAAAGAAAATTCTCCTTTTGGTTCTCTTTAGATGCTACATGTTAAGACGTACACGCCACAACAATTCTTTTCGAGATACAACGTGTAGTTTTGGAGATACAAGCTAATTTTGTACGATGCGTTATTTCTTCTCGTAAAGAGTTTCCAATGCGTACGTATATGTCTTTACTCTGCAAAACTGTATTTCCTTATGAAGTGGTATTCTTACATATCCTTTCGAGAGAAAACTGTCCTGTGCCTTCTCTTTTGAGGCTACACACTTAGACATACACGCAACATGAAAGCTTTTCGACTTACAACGTGTTGTTTAGGAAAAACAAGATAATTTCGCACGATGCGGGATTTCCTTAAAACGTGATTTTCTGAAAAAATTTGACGAAAGAAAATTCTCCTTTTGGTTCTCTTTAGATGCTACATGTTAAGACGTACACGCCACAACAATTCTTTTCGAGATACAACGTGTAGTTTTGGAGATACAAGCTAATTTTGTACGATGCGTTATTTCTTCTCGTAAAGAGTTTCCAATGCGTACGTATATGTCTTTACTCTGCAAAACTGTATTTCCTTATGAAGTGGTATTCTTACATATCCTTTCGAGAGAAAACTGTCCTGTGCCTTCTCTTTTGAGGCTACACACTTAGACATACACGCAACATGAAAGCTTTTCGACTTACAACGTGTTGTTTAGGAAAAACAAGATAATTTCGCACGATGCGGGATTTCCTTAAAACGTGATTTTCTGAAAAATTTTGACGAAAGAAAATTCTCCTTTTGGTTCTCTTTAGATGCTACATGTTAAGACGTACACGCCACAACAATTCTTTTCGAGATACAACGTGTAGTTTTGGAGATACAAGCTAATTTTGTACTATGCGTTATTTCTTCTCGTAAAGAGTTTCCAATGCGTACGTATATGTCTTTACTCTGCAAAACTGTATTTCCTTATGAAGTGGTATTCTTACATATCCTTTCGAGAGAAAACTGTCCTGTGCCTTCTCTTTTGAGGCTACACACTTAGACATACACGCAACATGAAAGCTTTTCGACTTACAACGTGTTGTTTAGGAAAAACAAGATAATTTCGCATGATGCGGGATTTCCTTAAAACGTGATTTTCTGAAAAATTTTGACGAAAGAAAATTCTCCTTTTGGTTCTCTTTAGATGCTACATGTTAAGACGTACACGCCACAACAATTCTTTTCGAGATACAACGTGTAGTTTTGGAGATACAAGCTAATTTTGTACTATGCGTTATTTCTTCTCGTAAAGAGTTTCCAATGCGTACGTATATGTCTTTACTCTGCAAAACTGTATTTCCTTATGAAGTGGTATTCTTACATATCCTTTCGAGAGAAAACTGTCCTGTGCCTTCTCTTTTGAGGCTACACACTTAGACATACACGCAACATGAAAGCTTTTCGACTTACAACGTGTTGTTTAGGAAAAACAAGATAATTTCGCACGATGCGGGATTTCCTTAAAACGTGATTTTCTGAAAAATTTTGACGAAAGAAAATTCTCCTTTTGGTTCTCTTTAGATGCTACATGTTAAGACGTACACGCCACAACAATTCTTTTCGAGATACAACGTGTAGTTTTGGAGATACAAGCTAATTTTGTACTATGCGTTATTTCTTCTCGTAAAGAGTTTCGAATGCGTACGTATATGTCTTTACTCTGCAAAACTGTATTTCCTTATGAAGTGGTATTCTTACATATCCTTTCGAGAGAAAACTGTCCTGTGCCTTCTCTTTTGAGGCTACACACTTAGACATACACGCAACATGAAAGCTTTTCGACTTACAACGTGTTGTTTAGGAAAAACAAGATAATTTCGCACGATGCGGGATTTCCTTAAAACGTGATTTTCTGAAAAATTTTGACGAAAGAAAATTCTCCTTTTGGTTCTCTTTAGATGCTACATGTTAAGACGTACACGCCACAACAATTCTTTTCGAGATACAACGTGTAGTTTTGGAGATACAAGCTAATTTTGTACTATGCGTTATTTCTTCTCGTAAAGAGTTTCCAATGCGTACGTATATGTCTTTACTCTGCAAAACTGTATTTCCTTATGAAGTGGTATTCTTACATATCCTTTCGAGAGAAAACTGTCCTGTGCCTTCTCTTTTGAGGCTACACACTTAGACATACACGCAACATGAAAGCTTTTCGACTTACAACGTGTTGTTTAGGAAAAACAAGATAATTTCGCACGATGCGGGATTTCCTTAAAACGTGATTTTCTGAAAAATTTTGACGAAAGAAAATTCTCCTTTTGGTTCTCTTTAGATGCTACATGTTAAGACGTACACGCCACAACAATTCTTTTCGAGATACAACGTGTAGTTTTGGAGATACAAGCTAATTTTGTACGATGCGTTATTTCTTCTCGTAAAGAGTTTCCAATGCGTACGTATATGTCTTTACTCTGCAAAACTGTATTTCCTTATGAAGTGGTATTCTTACATATCCTTTCGAGAGAAAACTGTCCTGTGCCTTCTCTTTTGAGGCTACACACTTAGACATACACGCAACATGAAAGCTTTTCGACTTACAACGTGTTGTTTAGGAAAAACAAGATAATTTCGCACGATGCGGGATTTCCTTAAAACGTGATTTTCTGAAAAATTTTGACGAAAGAAAATTCTCCTTTTGGTTCTCTTTAGATGCTACATGTTAAGACGTACACGCCACAACAATTCTTTTCGAGATACAACGTGTAGTTTTGGAGATACAAGCTAATTTTGTACGATGCGTTATTTCTTCTCGAAAAGAGTTTCCAATGCGTACGTATATGTCTTTACTCTGCAAAACTGTATTTCCTTATGAAGTGGTATTCTTACATATCCTTTCGAGAGAAAACTGTCCTGTGCCTTCTCTTTTGAGGCTACACACTTAGACATACACGCAACATGAAAGCTTTTCGACTTACAACGTGTTGTTTAGGAAAAACAAGATAATTTCGCACGATGCGGGATTTCCTTAAAACGTGATTTTCTGAAAAATTTTGACGAAAGAAAATTCTCCTTTTGGTTCTCTTTAGATGCTACATGTTAAGACGTACACGCCACAACAATTCTTTTCGAGATACAACGTGTAGTTTTGGAGATACAAGCTAATTTTGTACTATGCGTTATTTCTTCTCGTAAAGAGTTTCCAATGCGTACGTATATGTCTTTACTCTGCAAAACTGTATTTCCTTATGAAGTGGTATTCTTACATATCCTTTCGAGAGAAAACTGTCCTGTGCCTTCTCTTTTGAGGCTACACACTTAGACATACACGCAACATGAAAGCTTTTCGACTTACAACGTGTTGTTTAGGAAAAACAAGATAATTTCGCACGATGCGGGATTTCCATAAAACATGATTTTCTGAAAAATTTTGACGAAAGAAAATTCTCCTTTTGGTTCTCTTTAGATGCTACATGTTAAGACGTACACGCCACAACAATTCTTTTCGAGATACAACGTGTAGTTTTGGAGATACAAGCTAATTTTGTACGATGCGTTATTTCTTCTCGTAAAGAGTTTCCAATGCGTACGTATATGTCTTTACTCTGCAAAACTGTATTTCCTTATGAAGTGGTATTCTTACATATCCTTTCGAGAGAAAACTGTCCTGTGCCTTCTCTTTTGAGGCTACACACTTAGACATACACGCAACATGAAAGCTTTTCGACTTACAACGTGTTGTTTAGGAAAAACAAGATAATTTCGCACGATGCGGGATTTCCTTAAAACGTGATTTTCTGAAAAATTTTGACGAAAGAAAATTCTCCTTTTGGTTCTCTTTAGATGCTACATGTTAAGACGTACACGCCACAACAATTCTTTTCGAGATACAACGTGTAGTTTTGGAGATACAAGCTAATTTTGTACTATGCGTTATTTCTTCTCGTAAAGAGTTTCCAATGCGTACGTATATGTCTTTACTCTGCAAAACAGTATTTCCTTATGAAGTGGTATTCTTACATATCCTTTCGAGAGAAAACTGTCCTGTGCCTTCTCTTTTGAGGCTACACACTTAGACATACACGCAACATGAAAGCTTTTCGACTTACAACGTGTTGTTTAGGAAAAACAAGATAATTTCGCACGATGCGGGATTTCCTTAAAACGTGATTTTCTGAAAAATTTTGACGAAAGAAAATTCTCCTTTTGGTTCTCTTTAGATGCTACATGTTAAGACGTACACGCCACAACAATTCTTTTCGAGATACAACGTGTAGTTTTGGAGATACAAGCTAATTTTGTACGATGCGTTATTTCTTCTCGTAAAGAGTTTCCAATGCGTACGTATATGTCTTTACTCTGCAAAACTGTATTTCCTTATGAAGTGGTATTCTTACATATCCTTTCGAGAGAAAACTGTCCTGTGCCTTCTCTTTTGAGGCTACACACTTAGACATACACGCAACATGAAAGCTTTTCGACTTACAACGTGTTGTTTAGGAAAAACAAGATAATTTCGCACGATGCGGGATTTCCTTAAAACGTGATTTTCTGAAAAATTTTGACGAAAGAAAATTCTCCTTTTGGTTCTCTTTAGATGCTACATGTTAAGACGTACACGCCACAACAATTCTTTTCGAGATACAACATGTAGTTTTGGAGATACAAGCTAATTTTGTACTATGCGTTATTTCTTCTCGTAAAGAGTTTCCAATGCGTACGTATATGTCTTTACTCTGCAAAACTGTATTTCCTTATGAAGTGGTATTCTTACATATCCTTTCGAGAGAAAACTGTCCTGTGCCTTCTCTTTTGAGGCTACACACTTAGACATACACGCAACATGAAAGCTTTTCGACTTACAACGTGTTGTTTAGGAAAAACAAGATAATTTCGCACGATGCGGGATTTCCTTAAAACGTGATTTTCTGAAAAATTTTGACGAAAGAAAATTCTCCTTTTGGTTCTCTTTAGATGCTACATGTTAAGACGTACACGCCACAACAATTCTTTTCGAGATACAACGTGTATTTTTGGAGATACAAGCTAATTTTGTACGATGCGTTATTTCTTCTCGTAAAGAGTTTCCAATGCGTACGTATATGTCTTTACTCTGCAAAACTGTATTTCCTTATGAAGTGGTATTCTTACATATCCTTTCGAGAGAAAACTGTCCTGTGCCTTCTCTTTTGAGGCTACACACTTAGACATACACGCAACATGAAAGCTTTTCGACTTACAACGTGTTGTTTAGGAAAAACAAGATAATTTCGCACGATGCGGGATTTCCTTAAAACGTGATTTTCTGAAAAAATTTGACGAAAGAAAATTCTCCTTTTGGTTCTCTTTAGATGCTACATGTTAAGACGTACACGCCACAACAATTCTTTTCGAGATACAACGTGTAGTTTTGGAGATACAAGCTAATTTTGTACTATGCGTTATTTCTTCTCGTAAAGAGTTTCCAATGCGTACGTATATGTCTTTACTCTGCAAAACTGTATTTCCTTATGAAGTGGTATTCTTACATATCCTTTCGAGAGAAAACTGTCCTGTGCCTTCTCTTTTGAGGCTACACACTTAGACATACACGCAACATGAAAGCTTTTCGACTTACAACGTGTTGTTTAGGAAAAACAAGATAATTTCGCACGATGCGGGATTTCCTTAAAACGTGATTTTCTGAAAATTTTTGACGAAAGAAAATTCTCCTTTTGGTTCTCTTTAGATGCTACATGTTAAGACGTACACGCCACAACAATTCTTTTCGAGATACAACGTGTAGTTTTGGAGATACAAGCTAATTTTGTACTATGCGTTATTTCTTCTCGTAAAGAGTTTCCAATGCGTACGTATATGTCTTTACTCTGCAAAACTGTATTTCCTTATGAAGTGGTATTCTTACATATCCTTTCGAGAGAAAACTGTCCTGTGCCTTCTCTTTTGAGGCTACACACTTAGACATACACGCAACATGAAAGCTTTTCGACTTACAACGTGTTGTTTAGGAAAAACAAGATAATTTCGCACGATGCGGGATTTCCTTAAAACGTGATTTTCTGAAAAATTTTGACGAAAGAAAATTCTCCTTTTGGTTCTCTTTAGATGCTACATGTTAAGACGTACACGCCACAACAATTCTTTTCGAGATACAACGTGTAGTTTTGGAGATACAAGCTAATTTTGTACTATGCGTTATTTCTTCTCGTAAAGAGTTTCCAATGCGTACGTATATGTCTTTACTCTGCAAAACTGTATTTCCTTATGAAGTGGTATTCTTACATATCCTTTCGAGAGAAAACTGTCCTGTGCCTTCTCTTTTGAGGCTACACACTTAGACATACACGCAACATGAAAGCTTTTCGACTTACAACGTGTTGTTTAGGAAAAACAAGATAATTTCGCACGATGCGGGATTTCCTTAAAACGTGATTTTCTGAAAAATTTTGACGAAAGAAAATTCTCCTTTTGGTTCTCTTTAGATGCTACATGTTAAGACGTACACGCCACAACAATTCTTTTCGAGATACAACGTGTAGTTTTGGAGATACAAGCTAATTTTGTACGATGCGTTATTTCTTCTCGTAAAGAGTTTCCAATGCGTACGTATATGTCTTTACTCTGCAAAACTGTATTTCCTTATGAAGTGGTATTCTTACATATCCTTTCGAGAGAAAACTGTCCTGTGCCTTCTCTTTTGAGGCTACACACTTAGACATACACGCAACATGAAAGCTTTTCGACTTACAACGTGTTGTTTAGGAAAAACAAGATAATTTCGCACGATGCGGGATTTCCTTAAAACGTGATTTTCTGAAAAATTTTGACGAAAGAAAATTCTCCTTTTGGTTCTCTTTAGATGCTACATGTTAAGACGTACACGCCACAACAATTCTTTTCGAGATACAACGTGTAGTTTTGGAGATACAAGCTAATTTTGTACGATGCGTTATTTCTTCTCGTAAAGAGTTTCCAATGCGTACGTATATGTCTTTACTCTGCAAAACTGTATTTCCTTATGAAGTGGTATTCTTACATATCCTTTCGAGAGAAAACTGTCCTGTGCCTTCTCTTTTGAGGCTACACACTTAGACATACACGCAACATGAAAGCTTTTCGACTTACAACGTGTTGTTTAGGAAAAACAAGATAATTTCGCACGATGCGGGATTTCCTTAAAACGTGATTTTCTGAAAAATTTTGACGAAAGAAAATTCTCCTTTTGGTTCTCTTTAGATGCTACATGTTAAGACGTACACGCCACAACAATTCTTTTCGAGATACAACGTGTAGTTTTGGAGATACAAGCCAATTTTGTACGATGCGTTATTTCTTCTCGTAAAGAGTTTCCAATGCGTACGTATATGTCTTTACTCTGCAAAACTGTATTTCCTTATGAAGTGGTATTCTTACATATCCTTTCGAGAGAAAACTGTCCTGTGCCTTCTCTTTTGAGGCTACACACTTAGACATACACGCAACATGAAAGCTTTTCGACTTACAACGTGTTGTTTAGGAAAAACAAGATAATTTCGCACGATGCGGGATTTCCTTAAAACGTGATTTTCTGAAAATTTTGACGAAAGAAAATTCTCCTTTTGGTTCTCTTTAGATGCTACATGTTAAGACGTACACGCCACAACAATTCTTTTCGAGATACAACGTGTAGTTTTGGAGATACAAGCCAATTTTGTACGATGCGTTATTTCTTCTCGTAGAGTTTCCAATGCGTACGTATATGTCTTTACTCTGCAAAACTGTATTTCCTTATGAAGTGGTATTCTTACATATCCTTTCGAGAGAAAACTGTCCTGTGCCTTCTCTTTTGAGGCTACACACTTAGACATACACGCAACATGAAAGCTTTTCGACTTACAACGTGTTGTTTAGGAAAAACAAGATAATTTCGCACGATGCGGGATTTCCTTAAAACGTGATTTTCTGAAAAATTTTGACGAAAGAAAATTCTCCTTTTGGTTCTCTTTAGATGCTACATGTTAAGACGTACACGCCACAACAATTCTTTTCGAGATACAACATGTAGTTTTGGAGATACAAGCTAATTTTGTACTATGCGTTATTTCTTCTCGTAAAGAGTTTCCAATGCGTACGTATATGTCTTTACTCTGCAAAACTGTATTTCCTTATGAAGTGGTATTCTTACATATCCTTTCGAGAGAAAACTGTCCTGTGCCTTCTCTTTTGAGGCTACACACTTAGACATACACGCAACATGAAAGCTTTTCGACTTACAACGTGTTGTTTAGGAAAAACAAGATAATTTCGCACGATGCGGGATTTCCTTAAAACGTGATTTTCTGAAAAAATTTGACGAAAGAAAATTCTCCTTTTGGTTCTCTTTAGATGCTACATGTTAAGACGTACACGCCACAACAATTCTTTTCGAGATACAACGTGTAGTTTTGGAGATACAAGCTAATTTTGTACGATGCGTTATTTCTTCTCGTAAAGAGTTTCCAATGCGTACGTATATGTCTTTACTCTGCAAAACTGTATTTCCTTATGAAGTGGTATTCTTACATATCCTTTCGAGAGAAAACTGTCCTGTGCCTTCTCTTTTGAGGCTACACACTTAGACATACACGCAACATGAAAGCTTTTCGACTTACAACGTGTTGTTTAGGAAAAACAAGATAATTTCGCACGATGCGGGATTTCCTTAAAACGTGATTTTCTGAAAAAATTTGACGAAAGAAAATTCTCCTTTTGGTTCTCTTTAGATGCTACATGTTAAGACGTACACGCCACAACAATTCTTTTCGAGATACAACGTGTAGTTTTGGAGATACAAGCTAATTTTGTACTATGCGTTATTTCTTCTCGTAAAGAGTTTCCAATGCGTACGTATATGTCTTTACTCTGCAAAACTGTATTTCCTTATGAAGTGGTATTCTTACATATCCTTTCGAGAGAAAACTGTCCTGTGCCTTCTCTTTTGAGGCTACACACTTAGACATACACGCAACATGAAAGCTTTTCGACTTACAACGTGTTGTTTAGGAAAAACAAGATAATTTCGCACGATGCGGGATTTCCTTAAAACGTGATTTTCTGAAAAATTTTGACGAAAGAAAATTCTCCTTTTGGTTCTCTTTAGATGCTACATGTTAAGACGTACACGCCACAACAATTCTTTTCGAGATACAACGTGTAGTTTTGGAGATACAAGCTAATTTTGTACTATGCGTTATTTCTTCTCGTAAAGAGTTTCCAATGCGTACGTATATGTCTTTACTCTGCAAAACTGTATTTCCTTATGAAGTGGTATTCTTACATATCCTTTCGAGAGAAAACTGTCCTGTGCCTTCTCTTTTGAGGCTACACACTTAGACATACACGCAACATGAAAGCTTTTCGACTTACAACGTGTTGTTTAGGAAAAACAAGATAATTTCGCACGATGCGGGATTTCCTTAAAACGTGATTTTCTGAAAAATTTTGACGAAAGAAAATTCTCCTTTTGGTTCTCTTTAGATGCTACATGTTAAGACGTACACGCCACAACAATTCTTTTCGAGATACAACGTGTAGTTTTGGAGATACAAGCTAATTTTGTACGATGCGTTATTTCTTCTCGTAAAGAGTTTCCAATGCGTACGTATATGTCTTTACTCTGCAAAACTGTATTTCCTTATGAAGTGGTATTCTTACATATCCTTTCGAGAGAAAACTGTCCTGTGCCTTCTCTTTTGAGGCTACACACTTAGACATACACGCAACATGAAAGCTTTTCGACTTACAACGTGTTGTTTAGGAAAAACAAGATAATTTCGCACGATGCGGGATTTCCTTAAAACGTGATTTTCTGAAAAATTTTGACGAAAGAAAATTCTCCTTTTGGTTCTCTTTAGATGCTACATGTTAAGACGTACACGCCACAACAATTCTTTTCGAGATACAACGTGTAGTTTTGGAGATACAAGCTAATTTTGTACGATGCGTTATTTCTTCTCGTAAAGAGTTTCCAATGCGTACGTATATGTCTTTACTCTGCAAAACTGTATTTCCTTATGAAGTGGTATTCTTACATATCCTTTCGAGAGAAAACTGTCCTGTGCCTTCTCTTTTGAGGCTACACACTTAGACATACACGCAACATGAAAGCTTTTCGACTTACAACGTGTTGTTTAGGAAAAACAAGATAATTTCGCACGATGCGGGATTTCCTTAAAACGTGATTTTCTGAAAAATTTTGACGAAAGAAAATTCTCCTTTTGGTTCTCTTTAGATGCTACATGTTAAGACGTACACGCCACAACAATTCTTTTCGAGATACAACGTGTAGTTTTGGAGATACAAGCTAATTTTGTACGATGCGTTATTTCTTCTCGTAAAGAGTTTCCAATGCGTACGTATATGTCTTTACTCTGCAAAACTGTATTTCCTTATGAAGTGGTATTCTTACATATCCTTTCGAGAGAAAACTGTCCTGTGCCTTCTCTTTTGAGGCTACACACTTAGACATACACGCAACATGAAAGCTTTTCGACTTACAACGTGTTGTTTGGGAAAAACAAGATAATTTCGCACGATGCGGGATTTCCTTAAAACGTGATTTTCTGAAAAATTTTGACGAAAGAAAATTCTCCTTTTGGTTCTCTTTAGATGCTACATGTTAAGACGTACACGCCACAACAATTCTTTTCGAGATACAACGTGTAGTTTTGGAGATACAAGCTAATTTTGTACTATGCGTTATTTCTTCTCGTAAAGAGTTTCCAATGCGTACGTATATGTCTTTACTCTGCAAAACTGTATTTCCTTATGAAGTGGTATTCTTACATATCCTTTCGAGAGAAAACTGTCCTGTGCCTTCTCTTTTGAGGCTACACACTTAGACATACACGCAACATGAAAGCTTTTCGACTTACAACGTGTTGTTTAGGAAAAACAAGATAATTTCGCACGATGCGGGATTTCCTTAAAACGTGATTTTCTGAAAAATTTTGACGAAAGAAAATTCTCCTTTTGGTTCTCTTTAGATGCTACATGTTAAGACGTACACGCCACAACAATTCTTTTCGAGATACAACGTGTAGTTTTGGAGATACAAGCTAATTTTGTACGATGCGTTATTTCTTCTCGTAAAGAGTTTCCAATGCGTACGTATATGTCTTTACTCTGCAAAACTGTATTTCCTTATGAAGTGGTATTCTTACATATCCTATCGAGAGAAAACTGTCCTGTGCCTTCTCTTTTGAGGCTACACACTTAGACATACACGCAACATGAAAGCTTTTCGACTTACAACGTGTTGTTTAGGAAAAACAAGATAATTTCGCACGATGCGGGATTTCCTTAAAACGTGATTTTCTGAAAAATTTTGACGAAAGAAAATTCTCCTTTTGGTTCTCTTTAGATGCTACATGTTAAGACGTACACGCCACAACAATTCTTTTCGAGATACAACGTGTAGTTTTGGAGATACAAGCTAATTTTGTACGATGCGTTATTTCTTCTCGTAAAGAGTTTCCAATGCGTACGTATATGTCTTTACTCTGCAAAACTGTATTTCCTTATGAAGTGGTATTCTTACATATCCTTTCGAGAGAAAACTGTCCTGTGCCTTCTCTTTTGAGGCTACACACTTAGACATACACGCAACATGAAAGCTTTTCGACTTACAACGTGTTGTTTGGAAAAACAAGATAATTTCGCACGATGCGGGATTTCCTCAAAACGTGATTTTCTGAAAAATTTTGACGAAAGAAAATTCTCCTTTTGGTTCTCTTTAGATGCTACATGTTAAGACATACACGCCACAACAATTCTTTTCGAGATACAACGTGTAGTTTTGGAGATACAAGCTAATTTTGTACGATGCGTTATTTCTTCTCGTAAAGAGTTTCCAATGCGTACGTATATGTCTTTACTCTGCAAAACTGTATTTCCTTATGAAGTGGTATTCTTACATATCCTTTCGAGAGAAAACTGTCCTGTCCCTTCTCTTTTGAGGCTACACACTTAGACATACACGCAACATGAAAGCTTTTCGACTTACAACGTGTTGTTTAGGAAAAACAAGATAATTTCGCACGATGCGGGATTTCCTTAAAACGTGATTTTCTGAAAATTTTGACGAAAGAAAATTCTCCTTTTGGTTCTCTTTAGATGCTACATGTTAAGACGTACACGCCACAACAATTCTTTTCGAGATACAACGTGTAGTTTTGGAGATACAAGCTAATTTTGTACGATGCGTTATTTCTTCTCGTAAAGAGTTTCCAATGCGTACGTATATGTCTTTACTCTGCAAAACTGTATTTCCTTATGAAGTGGTATTCTTACATATCCTTTCGAGAGAAAACTGTCCTGTGCCTTCTCTTTTGAGGCTACACACTTAGACATACACGCAACATGAAAGCTTTTCGACTTACAACGTGTTGTTTAGGAAAAACAAGATAATTTCGCACGATGCGGGATTTCCTTAAAACGTGATTTTCTGAAAAATTTTGACGAAAGAAAATTCTCCTTTTGGTTCTCTTTAGATGCTACATGTTAAGACGTACACGCCACAACAATTCTTTTCGAGATACAACGTGTAGTTTTGGAGATACAAGCTAATTTTGTACGATGCGTTATTTCTTCTCGTAAAGAGTTTCCAATGCGTACGTATATGTCTTTACTCTGCAAAACTGTATTTCCTTATGAAGTGGTATTCTTACATATCCTTTCGAGAGAAAACTGTCCTGTGCCTTCTCTTTTGAGGCTACACACTTAGACATACACGCAACATGAAAGCTTTTCGACTTACAACGTGTTGTTTAGGAAAAACAAGATAATTTCGCACGATGCGGGATTTCCTTAAAACGTGATTTTCTGAAAGATTTTGACGAAAGAAAATTCTCCTTTTGGTTCTCTTTAGATGCTACATGTTAAGACGTACACGCCACAACAATTCTTTTCGAGATACAACGTGTAGTTTTGGAGATACAAGCTAATTTTGTACGATGCGTTATTTCTTCTCGTAAAGAGTTTCCAATGCGTACGTATATGTCTTTACTCTGCAAAACTGTATTTCCTTATGAAGTGGTATTCTTACATATCCTTTCGAGAGAAAACTGTCCTGTGCCTTCTCTTTTGAGGCTACACACTTAGACATACACGCAACATGAAAGCTTTTCGACTTACAACGTGTTGTTTCGGAAAAACAAGATAATTTCGCACGATGCGGGATTTCCTTAAAACGTGATTTTCTGAAAAATTTTGACGAAAGAAAATTCTCCTTTTGGTTCTCTTTAGATGCTACATGTTAAGACGTACACGCCACAACAATTCTTTTCGAGATACAACGTGTAGTTTTGGAGATACAAGCAGCTAATTTTGTACTATGCGTTATTTCTTCTCGTAAAGAGTTTCCAATGCGTACGTATATGTCTTTACTCTGCAAAACTGTATTTCCTTATGAAGTGGTATTCTTACATATCCTTTCGAGAGAAAACTGTCCTGTGCCTTCTCTTTTGAGGCTACACACTTAGACATACACGCAACATGAAAGCTTTTCGACTTACAACGTGTTGTTTAGGAAAAACAAGATAATTTCGCACGATGCGGGATTTCCTTAAAACGTGATTTTCTGAAAAATTTTGACGAAAGAAAATTCTCCTTTTGGTTCTCTTTAGATGCTACATGTTAAGACGTACACGCCACAACAATTCTTTTCGAGATACAACGTGTAGTTTTGGAGATACAAGCTAATTTTGTACGATGCGTTATTTCTTCTCGAAAAGAGTTTCCAATGCGTACGTATATGTCTTTACTCTGCAAAACTGTATTTCCTTATGAAGTGGTATTCTTACATATCCTTTCGAGAGAAAACTGTCCTGTGCCTTCTCTTTTGAGGCTACACACTTAGACATACACGCAACATGAAAGCTTTTCGACTTACAACGTGTTGTTTAGGAAAAACAAGATAATTTCGCACGATGCGGGATTTCCTTAAAACGTGATTTTCTGAAAAATTTTGACGAAAGAAAATTCTCCTTTTGGTTCTCTTTAGATGCTACATGTTAAGACGTACACGCCACAACAATTCTTTTCGAGATACAACGTGTAGTTTTGGAGATACAAGCTAATTTTGTACTATGCGTTATTTCTTCTCGTAAAGAGTTTCCAATGCGTACGTATATGTCTTTACTCTGCAAAACTGTATTTCCTTATGAAGTGGTATTCTTACATATCCTTTCGAGAGAAAACTGTCCTGTGCCTTCTCTTTTGAGGCTACACACTTAGACATACACGCAACATGAAAGCTTTTCGACTTACAACGTGTTGTTTAGGAAAAACAAGATAATTTCGCACGATGCGGGATTTCCTTAAAACGTGATTTTCTGAAAAATTTTGACGAAAGAAAATTCTCCTTTTGGTTCTCTTTAGATGCTACATGTTAAGACGTACACGCCACAACAATTCTTTTCGAGATACAACGTGTAGTTTTGGAGATACAAGCTAATTTTGTACTATGCGTTATTTCTTCTCGTAAAGAGTTTCCAATGCGTACGTATATGTCTTTACTCTGCAAAACTGTATTTCCTTATGAAGTGGTATTCTTACATATCCTTTCGAGAGAAAACTGTCCTGTGCCTTCTCTTTTGAGGCTACACACTTAGACATACACGCAACATGAAAGCTTTTCGACTTACAACGTGTTGTTTAGGAAAAACAAGATAATTTCGCACGATGCGGGATTTCCTTAAAACGTGATTTTCTGAAAAATTTTGACGAAAGAAAATTCTCCTTTTGGTTCTCTTTAGATGCTACATGTTAAGACGTACACGCCACAACAATTCTTTTCGAGATACAACGTGTAGTTTTGGAGATACAAGCTAATTTTGTACTATGCGTTATTTCTTCTCGTAAAGAGTTTCCAATGCGTACGTATATGTCTTTACTCTGCAAAACTGTATTTCCTTATGAAGTGGTATTCTTACATATCCTTTCGAGAGAAAACTGTCCTGTGCCTTCTCTTTTGAGGCTACACACTTAGACATACACGCAACATGAAAGCTTTTCGACTTACAACGTGTTGTTTAGGAAAAACAAGATAATTTCGCACGATGCGGGATTTCCTTAAAACGTGATTTTCTGAAAAATTTTGACGAAAGAAAATTCTCCTTTTGGTTCTCTTTAGATGCTACATGTTAAGACGTACACGCCACAACAATTCTTTTCGAGATACAACGTGTAGTTTTGGAGATACAAGCTAATTTTGTACTATGCGTTATTTCTTCTCGTAAAGAGTTTCCAATGCGTACGTATATGTCTTTACTCTGCAAAACTGTATTTCCTTATGAAGTGGTATTCTTACATATCCTTTCGAGAGAAAACTGTCCTGTGCCTTCTCTTTTGAGGCTACACACTTAGACATACACGCAACATGAAAGCTTTTCGACTTACAACGTGTTGTTTAGGAAAAACAAGATAATTTCGCACGATGCGGGATTTCCTTAAAACGTGATTTTCTGAAAAATTTTGACGAAAGAAAATTCTCCTTTTGGTTCTCTTTAGATGCTACATGTTAAGACGTACACGCCACAACAATTCTTTTCGAGATACAACGTGTAGTTTTGGAGATACAAGCTAATTTTGTACTATGCGTTATTTCTTCTCGTAAAGAGTTTCCAATGCGTACGTATATGTCTTTACTCTGCAAAACTGTATTTCCTTATGAAGTGGTATTCTTACATATCCTTTCGAGAGAAAACTGTCCTGTGCCTTCTCTTTTGAGGCTACACACTTAGACATACACGCAACATGAAAGCTTTTCGACTTACAACGTGTTGTTTAGGAAAAACAAGATAATTTCGCACGATGCGGGATTTCCTTAAAACGTGATTTTCTGAAAAATTTTGACGAAAGAAAATTCTCCTTTTGGTTCTCTTTAGATGCTACATGTTAAGACGTACACGCCACAACAATTCTTTTCGAGATACAACGTGTAGTTTTGGAGATACAAGCTAATTTTGTACTATGCGTTATTTCTTCTCGTAAAGAGTTTCCAATGCGTACGTATATGTCTTTACTCTGCAAAACTGTATTTCCTTATGAAGTGGTATTCTTACATATCCTTTCGAGAGAAAACTGTCCTGTGCCTTCTCTTTTGAGGCTACACACTTAGACATACACGCAACATGAAAGCTTTTCGACTTACAACGTGTTGTTTAGGAAAAACAAGATAATTTCGCACGATGCGGGATTTCCTTAAAACGTGATTTTCTGAAAAATTTTGACGAAAGAAAATTCTCCTTTTGGTTCTCTTTAGATGCTACATGTTAAGACGTACACGCCACAACAATTCTTTTCGAGATACAACGTGTAGTTTTGGAGATACAAGCTAATTTTGTACGATGCGTTATTTCTTCGCGTAAAGAGTTTCCAATGCGTACGTATATGTCTTTACTCTGCAAAACTGTATTTCCTTATGAAGTGGTATTCTTACATATCCTTTCGAGAGAAAACTGTCCTGTGCCTTCTCTTTTGAGGCTACACACTTAGACATACACGCAACATGAAAGCTTTTCGACTTACAACGTGTTGTTTAGGAAAAACAAGATAATTTCGCACGATGCGGGATTTCCTTAAAACGTGATTTTCTGAAAAATTTTGACGAAAGAAAATTCTCCTTTTGGTTCTCTTTAGATGCTACATGTTAAGACGTACACGCCACAACAATTCTTTTCGAGATACAACGTGTAGTTTTGGAGATACAAGCTAATTTTGTACGATGCGTTATTTCTTCTCGAAAAGAGTTTCCAATGCGTACGTATATGTCTTTACTCTGCAAAACTGTATTTCCTTATGAAGTGGTATTCTTACATATCCTTTTGAGAGAAAACTGTCCTGTGCCTTCTCTTTTGAGGCTACACACTTAGACATACACGCAACATGAAAGCTTTTCGACTTACAACGTGTTGTTTAGGAAAAACAAGATAATTTCGCACGATGCGGGATTTCCTTAAAACGTGATTTTCTGAAAAATTTTGACGAAAGAAAATTCTCCTTTTGGTTCTCTTTAGATGCTACATGTTAAGACGTACACGCCACAACAATTCTTTTCGAGATACAACGTGTAGTTTTGGAGATACAAGCTAATTTTGTACTATGCGTTATTTCTTCTCGTAAAGAGTTTCCAATGCGTACGTATATGTCTTTACTCTGCAAAACTGTATTTCCTTATGAAGTGGTATTCTTACATATCCTTTCGAGAGAAAACTGTCCTGTGCCTTCTCTTTTGAGGCTACACACTTAGACATACACGCAACATGAAAGCTTTTCGACTTACAACGTGTTGTTTAGGAAAAACAAGATAATTTCGCACGATGCGGGATTTCCATAAAACATGATTTTCTGAAAAATTTTGACGAAAGAAAATTCTCCTTTTGGTTCTCTTTAGATGCTACATGTTAAGACGTACAGGCCACAACAATTCTTTTCGAGATACAACGTGTAGTTTTGGAGATACAAGCTAATTTTGTACGATGCGTTATTTCTTCTCGTAAAGAGTTTCCAATGCGTACGTATATGTCTTTACTCTGCAAAACTGTATTTCCTTATGAAGTGGTATTCTTACATATCCTTTCGAGAGAAAACTGTCCTGTGCCTTCTCTTTTGAGGCTACACACTTAGACATACACGCAACATGAAAGCTTTTCGACTTACAACGTGTTGTTTAGGAAAAACAAGATAATTTCGCACGATGCGGGATTTCCTTAAAACGTGATTTTCTGAAAAATTTTGACGAAAGAAAATTCTCCTTTTGGTTCTCTTTAGATGCTACATGTTAAGACGTACACGCCACAACAATTCTTTTCGAGATACAACGTGTAGTTTTGGAGATACAAGCTAATTTTGTACTATGCGTTATTTCTTCTCGTAAAGAGTTTCCAATGCGTACGTATATGTCTTTACTCTGCAAAACTGTATTTCCTTATGAAGTGGTATTCTTACATATCCTTTCGAGAGAAAACTGTCCTGTGCCTTCTCTTTTGAGGCTACACACTTAGACATACACGCAACATGAAAGCTTTTCGACTTACAACGTGTTGTTTAGGAAAAACAAGATAATTTCGCACGATGCGGGATTTCCTTAAAACGTGATTTTCTGAAAAATTTTGACGAAAGAAAATTCTCCTTTTGGTTCTCTTTAGATGCTACATGTTAAGACGTACACGCCACAACAATTCTTTTCGAGATACAACGTGTAGTTTTGGAGATACAAGCTAATTTTGTACGATGCGTTATTTCTTCTCGTAAAGAGTTTCCAATGCGTACGTATATGTCTTTACTCTGCAAAACTGTATTTCCTTATGAAGTGGTATTCTTACATATCCTTTCGAGAGAAAACTGTCCTGTGCCTTCTCTTTTGAGGCTACACACTTAGACATACACGCAACATGAAAGCTTTTCGACTTACAACGTGTTGTTTAGGAAAAACAAGATAATTTCGCACGATGCGGGATTTCCTTAAAACGTGATTTTCTGAAAAATTTTGACGAAAGAAAATTCTCCTTTTGGTTCTCTTTAGATGCTACATGTTAAGACGTACACGCCACAACAATTCTTTTCGAGATACAACGTGTAGTTTTGGAGATACAAGCTAATTTTGTACGATGCGTTATTTCTTCTCGAAAAGAGTTTCCAATGCGTACGTATATGTCTTTACTCTGCAAAACTGTATTTCCTTATGAAGTGGTATTCTTACATATCCTTTTGAGAGAAAACTGTCCTGTGCCTTCTCTTTTGAGGCTACACACTTAGACATACACGCAACATGAAAGCTTTTCGACTTACAACGTGTTGTTTAGGAAAAACAAGATAATTTCGCACGATGCGGGATTTCCTTAAAACGTGATTTTCTGAAAAATTTTGACGAAAGAAAATTCTCCTTTTGGTTCTCTTTAGATGCTACATGTTAAGACGTACACGCCACAACAATTCTTTTCGAGATACAACGTGTAGTTTTGGAGATACAAGCTAATTTTGTACTATGCGTTATTTCTTCTCGTAAAGAGTTTCCAATGCGTACGTATATGTCTTTACTCTGCAAAACTGTATTTCCTTATGAAGTGGTATTCTTACATATCCTTTCGAGAGAAAACTGTCCTGTGCCTTCTCTTTTGAGGCTACACACTTAGACATACACGCAACATGAAAGCTTTTCGACTTACAACGTGTTGTTTAGGAAAAACAAGATAATTTCGCACGATGCGGGATTTCCATAAAACATGATTTTCTGAAAAATTTTGACGAAAGAAAATTCTCCTTTTGGTTCTCTTTAGATGCTACATGTTAAGACGTACAGGCCACAACAATTCTTTTCGAGATACAACGTGTAGTTTTGGAGATACAAGCTAATTTTGTACGATGCGTTATTTCTTCTCGTAAAGAGTTTCCAATGCGTACGTATATGTCTTTACTCTGCAAAACTGTATTTCCTTATGAAGTGGTATTCTTACATATCCTTTCGAGAGAAAACTGTCCTGTGCCTTCTCTTTTGAGGCTACACACTTAGACATACACGCAACATGAAAGCTTTTCGACTTACAACGTGTTGTTTAGGAAAAACAAGATAATTTCGCACGATGCGGGATTTCCTTAAAACGTGATTTTCTGAAAAATTTTGACGAAAGAAAATTCTCCTTTTGGTTCTCTTTAGATGCTACATGTTAAGACGTACACGCCACAACAATTCTTTTCGAGATACAACGTGTAGTTTTGGAGATACAAGCTAATTTTGTACTATGCGTTATTTCTTCTCGTAAAGAGTTTCCAATGCGTACGTATATGTCTTTACTCTGCAAAACTGTATTTCCTTATGAAGTGGTATTCTTACATATCCTTTCGAGAGAAAACTGTCCTGTGCCTTCTCTTTTGAGGCTACACACTTAGACATACACGCAACATGAAAGCTTTTCGACTTACAACGTGTTGTTTAGGAAAAACAAGATAATTTCGCACGATGCGGGATTTCCTTAAAACGTGATTTTCTGAAAAATTTTGACGAAAGAAAATTCTCCTTTTGGTTCTCTTTAGATGCTACATGTTAAGACGTACACGCCACAACAATTCTTTTCGAGATACAACGTGTAGTTTTGGAGATACAAGCTAATTTTGTACGATGCGTTATTTCTTCTCGTAAAGAGTTTCCAATGCGTACGTATATGTCTTTACTCTGCAAAACTGTATTTCCTTATGAAGTGGTATTCTTACATATCCTTTCGAGAGAAAACTGTCCTGTGCCTTCTCTTTTGAGGCTACACACTTAGACATACACGCAACATGAAAGCTTTTCGACTTACAACGTGTTGTTTAGGAAAAACAAGATAATTTCGCACGATGCGGGATTTCCTTAAAACGTGATTTTCTGAAAAATTTTGACGAAAGAAAATTCTCCTTTTGGTTCTCTTTAGATGCTACATGTTAAGACGTACACGCCACAACAATTCTTTTCGAGATACAACGTGTAGTTTTGGAGATACAAGCTAATTTTGTACGATGCGTTATTTCTTCTCGTAAAGAGTTTCCAATGCGTACGTATATGTCTTTACTTTGCAAAACTGTATTTCCTTATGAAGTGGTATTCTTACATATCCTTTCGAGAGAAAACTGTCCTGTGCCTTCTCTTTTGAGGCTACACACTTAGACATACACGCAACATGAAAGCTTTTCGACTTACAACGTGTTGTTTAGGAAAAACAAGATAATTTCGCACGATGCGGGATTTCCTTAAAACGTGATTTTCTGAAAAATTTTGACGAAAGAAAATTCTCCTTTTGGTTCTCTTTAGATGCTACATGTTAAGACGTACACGCCACAACAATTCTTTTCGAGATACAACGTGTAGTTTTGGAGATACAAGCTAATTTTGTACTATGCGTTATTTCTTCTCGTAAAGAGTTTCCAATGCGTACGTATATGTCTTTACTCTGCAAAACTGTATTTCCTTATGAAGTGGTATTCTTACATATCCTTTCGAGAGAAAACTGTCCTGTGCCTTCTCTTTTGAGGCTACACACTTAGACATACACGCAACATGAAAGCTTTTCGACTTACAACGTGTTGTTTAGGAAAAACAAGATAATTTCGCACGATGCGGGATTTCCTTAAAACGTGATTTTCTGAAAAATTTTGACGAAAGAAAATTCTCCTTTTGGTTCTCTTTAGATGCTACATGTTAAGACGTATACGCCACAACAATTCTTTTCGAGATACAACGTGTAGTTTTGGAGATACAAGCTAATTTTGTACGATGCGTTATTTCTTCTCGTAAAGAGTTTCCAATGCGTACGTATATGTCTTTACTCTGCAAAACTGTATTTCCTTATGAAGTGGTATTCTTACATATCCTTTCGAGAGAAAACTGTCCTGTGCCTTCTCTTTTGAGGCTACACACTTAGACATACACGCAACATGAAAGCTTTTCGACTTACAACGTGTTGTTTAGGAAAAACAAGATAATTTCGCACGATGCGGGATTTCCTTAAAACGTGATTTTCTGAAAAATTTTGACGAAAGAAAATTCTCCTTTTGGTTCTCTTTAGATGCTACATGTTAAGACGTACACGCCACAACAATTCTTTTCGAGATACAACGTGTAGTTTTGGAGATACAAGCTAATTTTGTACGATGCGTTATTTCTTCTCGTAAAGAGTTTCCAATGCGTACGTATATGTCTTTACTCTGCAAAACTGTATTTCCTTATGAAGTGGTATTCTTACATATCCTTTCGAGAGATAACTGTCCTGTGCCTTCTCTTTTGAGGCTACACACTTAGACATACACGCAACATGAAAGCTTTTCGACTTACAACGTGTTGTTTAGGAAAAACAAGATAATTTCGCACGATGCGGGATTTCCTTAAAACGTGATTTTCTGAAAAATTTTGACGAAAGAAAATTCTCCTTTTGGTTCTCTTTAGATGCTACATGTTAAGACGTACACGCCACAACAATTCTTTTCGAGATACAACGTGTAGTTTTGGAGATACAAGCTAATTTTGTACGATGCGTTATTTCTTCTCGTAAAGAGTTTCCAATGCGTACGTATATGTCTTTACTCTGCAAAACTGTATTTCCTTATGAAGTGGTATTCTTACATATCCTTTCGAGAGAAAACTGTCCTGTGCCTTCTCTTTTGAGGCTACACACTTAGACATACACGCAACATGAAAGCTTTTCGACTTACAACGTGTTGTTTAGGAAAAACAAGATAATTTCGCACGATGCGGGATTTCCTTAAAACGTGATTTTCTGAAAAATTTTGACGAAAGAAAATTCTCCTTTTGGTTCTCTTTAGATGCTACATGTTAAGACGTACACGCCACAACAATTCTTTTCGAGATACAACGTGTAGTTTTGGAGATACAAGCCAATTTTGTACGATGCGTTATTTCTTCTCGTAAAGAGTTTCCAATGCGTACGTATATGTCTTTACTCTGCAAAACTGTATTTCCTTATGAAGTGGTATTCTTACATATCCTTTCGAGAGAAAACTGTCCTGTGCCTTCTCTTTTGAGGCTACACACTTAGACATACACGCAACATGAAAGCTTTTCGACTTACAACGTGTTGTTTAGGAAAAACAAGATAATTTCGCACGATGCGGGATTTCCTTAAAACGTGATTTTCTGAAAAATTTTGACGAAAGAAAATTCTCCTTTTGGTTCTCTTTAGATGCTACATGTTAAGACGTACACGCCACAACAATTCTTTTCGAGATACAACGTGTAGTTTTGGAGATACAAGCCAATTTTGTACGATGCGTTATTTCTTCTCGTAGAGTTTCCAATGCGTACGTATATGTCTTTACTCTGCAAAACTGTATTTCCTTATGAAGTGGTATTCTTACATATCCTTTCGAGAGAAAACTGTCCTGTGCCTTCTCTTTTGAGGCTACACACTTAGACATACACGCAACATGAAAGCTTTTCGACTTACAACGTGTTGTTTAGGAAAAACAAGATAATTTCGCACGATGCGGGATTTCCTTAAAACGTGATTTTCTGAAAAATTTTGACGAAAGAAAATTCTCCTTTTGGTTCTCTTTAGATGCTACATGTTAAGACGTACACGCCACAACAATTCTTTTCGAAATACAACATGTAGTTTTGGAGATACAAGCTAATTTTGTACTATGCGTTATTTCTTCTCGTAAAGAGTTTCCAATGCGTACGTATATGTCTTTACTCTGCAAAACTGTATTTCCTTATGAAGTGGTATTCTTACATATCCTTTCGAGAGAAAACTGTCCTGTGCCTTCTCTTTTGAGGCTACACACTTAGACATACACGCAACATGAAAGCTTTTCGACTTACAACGTGTTGTTTAGGAAAAACAAGATAATTTCGCACGATGCGGGATTTCCTTAAAACGTGATTTTCTGAAAAATTTTGACGAAAGAAAATTCTCCTTTTGGTTCTCTTTAGATGCTACATGTTAAGACGTACACGCCACAACAATTCTTTTCGAGATACAACGTGTAGTTTTGGAGATACAAGCTAATTTTGTACGATGCGTTATTTCTTCTCGTAAAGAGTTTCCAATGCGTACGTATATGTCTTTACTCTGCAAAACTGTATTTCCTTATGAAGTGGTATTCTTACATATCCTTTCGAGAGAAAACTGTCCTGTGCCTTCTCTTTTGAGGCTACACACTTAGACATACACGCAACATGAAAGCTTTTCGACTTACAACGTGTTGTTTAGGAAAAACAAGATAATTTCGCACGATGCGGGATTTCCTTAAAACGTGATTTTCTGAAAAATTTTGACGAAAGAAAATTCTCCTTTTGGTTCTCTTTAGAAGCTACATGTTAAGACGTACACGCCACAACAATTCTTTTCGAGATACAACGTGTAGTTTTGGAGATACAAGCTAATTTTGTACGATGCGTTATTTCTTCTCGAAAAGAGTTTCCAATGCGTACGTATATGTCTTTACTCTGCAAAACTGTATTTCCTTATGAAGTGGTATTCTTACATATCCTTTCGAGAGAAAACTGTCCTGTGCCTTCTCTTTTGAGGCTACACACTTAGACATACACGCAACATGAAAGCTTTTCGACTTACAACGTGTTGTTTAGGAAAAACAAGATAATTTCGCACGATGCGGGATTTCCTTAAAACGTGATTTTCTGAAAAATTTTGACGAAAGAAAATTCTCCTTTTGGTTCTCTTTAGATGCTACATGTTAAGACGTACACGCCACAACAATTCTTTTCGAGATACAACGTGTAGTTTTGGAGATACAAGCTAATTTTGTACTATGCGTTATTTCTTCTCGTAAAGAGTTTCCAATGCGTACGTATATGTCTTTACTCTGCAAAACTGTATTTCCTTATGAAGTGGTATTCTTACATATCCTTTCGAGAGAAAACTGTCCTGTGCCTTCTCTTTTGAGGCTACACACTTAGACATACACGCAACATAAAAGCTTTTCGACTTACAACGTGTTGTTTAGGAAAAACAAGATAATTTCGCACGATGCGGGATTTCCTTAAAACGTGATTTTCTGAAAAATTTTGACGAAAGAAAATTCTCCTTTTGGTTCTCTTTAGATGCTACATGTTAAGACGTACACGCCACAACAATTCTTTTCGAGATACAACGTGTAGTTTTGGAGATACAAGCTAATTTTGTACTATGCGTTATTTCTTCTCGTAAAGAGTTTCCAATGCGTACGTATATGTCTTTACTCTGCAAAACTGTATTTCCTTATGAAGTGGTATTCTTACATATCCTTTCGAGAGAAAACTGTCCTGTGCCTTCTCTTTTGAGGCTACACACTTAGACATACACGCAACATGAAAGCTTTTCGACTTACAACGTGTTGTTTAGGAAAAACAAGATAATTTCGCACGATGCGGGATTTCCTTAAAACGTGATTTTCTGAAAAATTTTGACGAAAGAAAATTCTCCTTTTGGTTCTCTTTAGATGCTACATGTTAAGACGTACACGCCACAACAATTCTTTTCGAGATACAACGTGTAGTTTTGGAGATACAAGCTAATTTTGTACGATGCGTTATTTCTTCTCGTAAAGAGTTTCCAATGCGTACGTATATGTCTTTACTCTGCAAAACTGTATTTCCTTATGAAGTGGTATTCTTACATATCCTTTCGAGAGAAAACTGTCCTGTGCCTTCTCTTTTGAGGCTACACACTTAGACATACACGCAACATGAAAGCTTTTCGAATTACAACGTGTTGTTTAGGAAAAACAAGATAATTTCGCACGATGCGGGATTTCCTTAAAACGTGATTCTCTGAAAAATTTTGACGAAAGAAAATTCTCCTTTTGGTTCTCTTTAGATGCTACATGTTAAGACGTACACGCCACAACAATTCTTTTCGAGATACAACGTGTAGTTTTGGAGATACAAGCTAATTTTGTACTATGCGTTATTTCTTCTCGTAAAGAGTTTCCAATGCGTACGTATATGTCTTTACTCTGCAAAACTGTATTTCCTTATGAAGTGGTATTCTTACATATCCTTTCGAGAGAAAACTGTCCTGTGCCTTCTCTTTTGAGGCTACACACTTAGACATACACGCAACATGAAAGCTTTTCGACTTACAACGTGTTGTTTAGGAAAAACAAGATAATTTCGCACGATGCGGGATTTCCTTAAAACGTGATTTTCTGAAAAATTTTGACGAAAGAAAATTCTCCTTTTGGTTCTCTTTAGATGCTACATGTTAAGACGTACACGCCACAACAATTCTTTTCGAGATACAACGTGTAGTTTTGGAGATACAAGCTAATTTTGTACGATGCGTTATTTCTTCTCGTAAAGAGTTTCCAATGCGTACGTATATGTCTTTACTCTGCAAAACTGTATTTCCTTATGAAGTGGTATTCTTACATATCCTTTCGAGAGAAAACTGTCCTGTGCCTTCTCTTTTGAGGCTACACACTTAGACATACACGCAACATGAAAGCTTTTCGACTTACAACGTGTTGTTTAGGAAAAACAAGATAATTTCGCACGATGCGGGATTTCCTTAAAACGTGATTTTCTGAAAAATTTTGACGAAAGAAAATTCTCCTTTTGGTTCTCTTTAGATGCTACATGTTAAGACGTACACGCCACAACAATTCTTTTCGAGATACAACGTGTAGTTTTGGAGATACAAGCTAATTTTGTACGATGCGTTATTTCTTCTCGAAAAGAGTTTCCAATGCGTACGTATATGTCTTTACTCTGCAAAACTGTATTTCCTTATGAAGTGGTATTCTTACATATCCTTTCGAGAGAAAACTGTCCTGTGCCTTCTCTTTTGAGGCTACACACTTAGACATACACGCAACATGAAAGCTTTTCGACTTACAACGTGTTGTTTAGGAAAAACAAGATAATTTCGCACGATGCGGGATTTCCTTAAAACGTGATTTTCTGAAAAATTTTGACGAAAGAAAATTCTCCTTTTGGTTCTCTTTAGATGCTACATGTTAAGACGTACACGCCACAACAATTCTTTTCGAGATACAACGTGTAGTTTTGGAGATACAAGCTAATTTTGTACTATGCGTTATTTCTTCTCGTAAAGAGTTTCCAATGCGTACGTATATGTCTTTACTCTGCAAAACTGTATTTCCTTATGAAGTGGTATTCTTACATATCCTTTCGAGAGAAAACTGTCCTGTGCCTTCTCTTTTGAGGCTACACACTTAGACATACACGCAACATGAAAGCTTTTCGACTTACAACGTGTTGTTTAGGAAAAACAAGATAATTTCGCACGATGCGGGATTTCCATAAAACATGATTTTCTGAAAAATTTTGACGAAAGAAAATTCTCCTTTTGGTTCGCTTTAGATGCTACATATTAAGACGTACACGCCACAACAATTCTTTTCGAGATACAACGTGTAGTTTTGGAGATACAAGCTAATTTTGTACGATGCGTTATTTCTTCTCGTAAAGAGTTTCCAATGCGTACGTATATGTCTTTACTCTGCAAAACTGTATTTCCTTATGAAGTGGTATTCTTACATATCCTTTCGAGAGAAAACTGTCCTGTGCCTTCTCTTTTGAGGCTACACACTTAGACATACACGCAACATGAAAGCTTTTCGACTTACAACGTGTTGTTTAGGAAAAACAAGATAATTTCGCACGATGCGGGATTTCCTTAAAACGTGATTTTCTGAAAAATTTTGACGAAAGAAAATTCTCCTTTTGGTTCTCTTTAGATGCTACATGTTAAGACGTACACGCCACAACAATTCTTTTCGAGATACAACGTGTAGTTTTGGAGATACAAGCTAATTTTGTACTATGCGTTATTTCTTCTCGTAAAGAGTTTCCAATGCGTACGTATATGTCTTTACTCTGCAAAACTGTATTTCCTTATGAAGTGGTATTCTTACATATCCTTTCGAGAGAAAACTGTCCTGTGCCTTCTCTTTTGAGGCTACACACTTAGACATACACGCAACATGAAAGCTTTTCGACTTACAACGTGTTGTTTAGGAAAAACAAGATAATTTCGCACGATGCGGGATTTCCTTAAAACGTGATTTTCTGAAAAATTTTGACGAAAGAAAATTCTCCTTTTGGTTCTCTTTAGATGCTACATGTTAAGACGTACACGCCACAACAATTCTTTTCGAGATACAACGTGTAGTTTTGGAGATACAAGCTAATTTTGTACGATGCGTTATTTCTTCTCGAAAAGAGTTTCCAATGCGTACGTATATGTCTTTACTCTGCAAAACTGTATTTCCTTATGAAGTGGTATTCTTACATATCCTTTCGAGAGAAAACTGTCCTGTGCCTTCTCTTTTGAGGCTACACACTTAGACATACACGCAACATGAAAGCTTTTCGACTTACAACGTGTTGTTTAGGAAAAACAAGATAATTTCGCACGATGCGGGATTTCCGTAAAACGTGATTTTCTGAAAAATTTTGACGAAAGAAAATTCTCCTTTTGGTTCTCTTTAGATGCTACATGTTAAGACGTACACGCCACAACAATTCTTTTCGAGATACAACGTGTAGTTTTGGAGATACAAGCTAATTTTGTACTATGCGTTATTTCTTCTCGTAAAGAGTTTCCAATGCGTACGTATATGTCTTTACTCTGCAAAACTGTATTTCCTTATGAAGTGGTATTCTTACATATCCTTTCGAGAGAAAACTGTCCTGTGCCTTCTCTTTTGAGGCTACACACTTAGACATACACGCAACATGAAAGCTTTTCGACTTACAACGTGTTGTTTAGGAAAAACAAGATAATTTCGCACGATGCGGGATTTCCTTAAAACGTGATTTTCTGAAAAATTTTGACGAAAGAAAATTCTCCTTTTGGTTCTCTTTAGATGCTACATGTTAAGACGTACACGCCACAACAATTCTTTTCGAGATACAACGTGTAGTTTTGGAGATACAAGCTAATTTTGTACTATGCGTTATTTCTTCTCGTAAAGAGTTTCCAATGCGTACGTATATGTCTTTACTCTGCAAAACTGTATTTCCTTATGAAGTGGTATTCTTACATATCCTTTCGAGAGAAAACTGTCCTGTGCCTTCTCTTTTGAGGCTACACACTTAGACATACACGCAACATGAAAGCTTTTCGACTTACAACGTGTTGTTTAGGAAAAACAAGATAATTTCGCACGATGCGGGATTTCCTTAAAACGTGATTTTCTGAAAAATTTTGACGAAAGAAAATTCTCCATTTGGTTCTCTTTAGATGCTACATGTTAAGACGTACACGCCACAACAATTCTTTTCGAGATACAACGTGTAGTTTTGGAGATACAAGCTAATTTTGTACTATGCGTTATTTCTTCTCGTAAAGAGTTTCCAATGCGTACGTATATGTCTTTACTCTGCAAAACTGTATTTCCTTATGAAGTGGTATTCTTACATATCCTTTCGAGAGAAAACTGTCCTGTGCCTTCTCTTTTGAGGCTACACACTTAGACATACACGCAACATGAAAGCTTTTCGACTTACAACGTGTTGTTTAGGAAAAACAAGATAATTTCGCACGATGCGGGATTTCCTTAAAACGTGATTTTCTGAAAAATTTTGACGAAAGAAAATTCTCCTTTTGGTTCTCTTTAGATGCTACATGTTAAGACGTACACGCCACAACAATTCTTTTCGAGATACAACGTGTAGTTTTGGAGATACAAGCTAATTTTGTACGATGCGTTATTTCTTCTCGTAAAGAGTTTCCAATGCGTACGTATATGTCTTTACTCTGCAAAACTGTATTTCCTTATGAAGTGGTATTCTTACATATCCTTTCGAGAGAAAACTGTCCTGTGCCTTCTCTTTTGAGGCTACACACTTAGACATACACGCAACATGAAAGCTTTTCGACTTACAACGTGTTGTTTAGGAAAAACAAGATAATTTCGCACGATGCGGGATTTCCTTAAAACGTGATTTTCTGAAAAATTTTGACGAAAGAAAATTCTCCTTTTGGTTCTCTTTAGATGCTACATGTTAAGACGTACACGCCACAACAATTCTTTTCGAGATACAACGTGTAGTTTTGGAGATACAAGCTAATTTTGTACTATGCGTTATTTCTTCTCGTAAAGAGTTTCCAATGCGTACGTATATGTCTTTACTCTGCAAAACTGTATTTCCTTATGAAGTGGTATTCTTACATATCCTTTCGAGAGAAAACTGTCCTGTGCCTTCTCTTTTGAGGCTACACACTTAGACATACACGCAACATGAAAGCTTTTCGACTTACAACGTGTTGTTTAGGAAAAACAAGATAATTTCGCACGATGCGGGATTTCCTTAAAACGTGATTTTCTGAAAAATTTTGACGAAAGAAAATTCTCCTTTTGGTTCTCTTTAGATGCTACATGTTAAGACGTACACGCCACAACAATTCTTTTCGAGATACAACGTGTAGTTTTGGAGATACAAGCTAATTTTGTACTATGCGTTATTTCTTCTCGTAAAGAGTTTCCAATGCGTACGTATATGTCTTTACTCTGCAAAACTGTATTTCCTTATGAAGTGGTATTCTTACATATCCTTTCGAGAGAAAACTGTCCTGTGCCTTCTCTTTTGAGGCTACACACTTAGACATACACGCAACATGAAAGCTTTTCGACTTACAACGTGTTGTTTAGGAAAAACAAGATAATTTCGCACGATGCGGGATTTCCTTAAAACGTGATTTTCTGAAAAATTTTGACGAAAGAAAATTCTCCTTTTGGTTCTCTTTAGATGCTACATGTTAAGACGTACACGCCACAACAATTCTTTTCGAGATACAACGTGTAGTTTTGGAGATACAAGCTAATTTTGTACTATGCGTTATTTCTTCTCGTAAAGAGTTTCCAATGCGTACGTATATGTCTTTACTCTGCAAAACTGTATTTCCTTATGAAGTGGTATTCTTACATATCCTTTCGAGAGAAAACTGTCCTGTGCCTTCTCTTTTGAGGCTACACACTTAGACATACACGCAACATGAAAGCTTTTCGACTTACAACGTGTTGTTTAGGAAAAACAAGATAATTTCGCACGATGCGGGATTTCCTTAAAACGTGATTTTCTGAAAAATTTTGACGAAAGAAAATTCTCCTTTTGGTTCTCTTTAGATGCTACATGTTAAGACGTACACGCCACAACAATTCTTTTCGAGATACAACGTGTAGTTTTGGAGATACAAGCTAATTTTGTACGATGCGTTATTTCTTCTCGTAAAGAGTTTCCAATGCGTACGTATATGTCTTTACTCTGCAAAACTGTATTTCCTTATGAAGTGGTATTCTTACATATCCTTTCGAGAGAAAACTGTCCTGTGCCTTCTCTTTTGAGGCTACACACTTAGACATACACGCAACATGAAAGCTTTTCGACTTACAACGTGTTGTTTAGGAAAAACAAGATAATTTCGCACGATGCGGGATTTCCTTAAAACGTGATTTTCTGAAAAATTTTGACGAAAGAAAATTCTCCTTTTGGTTCTCTTTAGATGCTACATGTTAAGACGTACACGCCACAACAATTCTTTTCGAGATACAACGTGTAGTTTTGGAGATACAAGCTAATTTTGTACGATGCGTTATTTCTTCTCGAAAAGAGTTTCCAATGCGTACGTATATGTCTTTACTCTGCAAAACTGTATTTCCTTATGAAGTGGTATTCTTACATATCCTTTCGAGAGAAAACTGTCCTGTGCCTTCTCTTTTGAGGCTACACACTTAGACATACACGCAACATGAAAGCTTTTCGACTTACAACGTGTTGTTTAGGAAAAACAAGATAATTTCGCACGATGCGGGATTTCCTTAAAACGTGATTTTCTGAAAAATTTTGACGAAAGAAAATTCTCCTTTTGGTTCTCTTTAGATGCTACATGTTAAGACGTACACGCCACAACAATTCTTTTCGAGATACAACGTGTAGTTTTGGAGATACAAGCTAATTTTGTACGATGCGTTATTTCTTCTCGTAAAGAGTTTCCAATGCGTACGTATATGTCTTTACTCTGCAAAACTGTATTTCCTTATGAAGTGGTATTCTTACATATCCTTTCGAGAGAAAACTGTCCTGTGCCTTCTCTTTTGAGGCTACACACTTAGACATACACGCAACATGAAAGCTTTTCGACTTACAACGTGTTGTTTAGGAAAAACAAGATAATTTCGCACGATGCGGGATTTCCATAAAACATGATTTTCTGAAAAATTTTGACGAAAGAAAATTCTCCTTTTGGTTCTCTTTAGATGCTACATGTTAAGACGTACACGCCACAACAATTCTTTTCGAGATACAACGTGTAGTTTTGGAGATACAAGCTAATTTTGTACGATGCGTTATTTCTTCTCGTAAAGAGTTTCCAATGCGTACGTATATGTCTTTACTCTGCAAAACTGTATTTCCTTATGAAGTGGTATTCTTACATATCCTTTCGAGAGAAAACTGTCCTGTGCCTTCTCTTTTGAGGCTACACACTTAGACATACACGCAACATGAAAGCTTTTCGACTTACAACGTGTTGTTTAGGAAAAACAAGATAATTTCGCACGATGCGGGATTTCCTTAAAACGTGATTTTCTGAAAAATTTTGACGAAAGAAAATTCTCCTTTTGGTTCTCTTTAGATGCTACATGTTAAGACGTACACGCCACAACAATTCTTTTCGAGATACAACGTGTAGTTTTGGAGATACAAGCTAATTTTGTACTATGCGTTATTTCTTCTCGTAAAGAGTTTCCAATGCGTACGTATATGTCTTTACTCTGCAAAACTGTATTTCCTTATGAAGTGGTATTCTTACATATCCTTTCGAGAGAAAACTGTCCTGTGCCTTCTCTTTTGAGGCTACACACTTAGACATACACGCAACATGAAAGCTTTTCGACTTACAACGTGTTGTTTAGGAAAAACAAGATAATTTCGCACGATGCGGGATTTCCTTAAAACGTGATTTTCTGAAAAATTTTGACGAAAGAAAATTCTCCTTTTGGTTCTCTTTAGATGCTACATGTTAAGACGTACACGCCACAACAATTCTTTTCGAGATACAACGTGTAGTTTTGGAGATACAAGCTAATTTTGTACGATGCGTTATTTCTTCTCGAAAAGAGTTTCCAATGCGTACGTATATGTCTTTACTCTGCAAAACTGTATTTCCTTATGAAGTGGTATTCTTACATATCCTTTCGAGAGAAAACTGTCCTGTGCCTTCTCTTTTGAGGCTACACACTTAGACATACACGCAACATGAAAGCTTTTCGACTTACAACGTGTTGTTTAGGAAAAACAAGATAATTTCGCACGATGCGGGATTTCCTTAAAACGTGATTTTCTGAAAAATTTTGACGAAAGAAAATTCTCCTTTTGGTTCTCTTTAGATGCTACATGTTAAGACGTACACGCCACAACAATTCTTTTCGAGATACAACGTGTAGTTTTGGAGATACAAGCTAATTTTGTACTATGCGTTATTTCTTCTCGTAAAGAGTTTCCAATGCGTACGTATATGTCTTTACTCTGCAAAACTGTATTTCCTTATGAAGTGGTATTCTTACATATCCTTTCGAGAGAAAACTGTCCTGTGCCTTCTCTTTTGAGGCTACACACTTAGACATACACGCAACATGAAAGCTTTTCGACTTACAACGTGTTGTTTAGGAAAAACAAGATAATTTCGCACGATGCGGGATTTCCATAAAACATGATTTTCTGAAAAATTTTGACGAAAGAAAATTCTCCTTTTGGTTCTCTTTAGATGCTACATGTTAAGACGTACACGCCACAACAATTCTTTTCGAGATACAACGTGTAGTTTTGGAGATACAAGCTAATTTTGTACGATGCGTTATTTCTTCTCGTAAAGAGTTTCCAATGCGTACGTATATGTCTTTACTCTGCAAAACTGTATTTCCTTATGAAGTGGTATTCTTACATATCCTTTCGAGAGAAAACTGTCCTGTGCCTTCTCTTTTGAGGCTACACACTTAGACATACACGCAACATGAAAGCTTTTCGACTTACAACGTGTTGTTTAGGAAAAACAAGATAATTTCGCACGATGCGGGATTTCCTTAAAACGTGATTTTCTGAAAAATTTTGACGAAAGAAAATTCTCCTTTTGGTTCTCTTTAGATGCTACATGTTAAGACGTACACGCCACAACAATTCTTTTCGAGATACAACGTGTAGTTTTGGAGATACAAGCTAATTTTGTACTATGCGTTATTTCTTCTCGTAAAGAGTTTCCAATGCGTACGTATATGTCTTTACTCTGCAAAACTGTATTTCCTTATGAAGTGGTATTCTTACATATCCTTTCGAGAGAAAACTGTCCTGTGCCTTCTCTTTTGAGGCTACACACTTAGACATACACGCAACATGAAAGCTTTTCGACTTACAACGTGTTGTTTAGGAAAAACAAGATAATTTCGCACGATGCGGGATTTCCTTAAAACGTGATTTTCTGAAAAATTTTGACGAAAGAAAATTCTCCTTTTGGTTCTCTTTAGATGCTACATGTTAAGACGTACACGCCACAACAATTCTTTTCGAGATACAACGTGTAGTTTTGGAGATACAAGCTAATTTTGTACGATGCGTTATTTCTTCTCGTAAAGAGTTTCCAATGCGTACGTATATGTCTTTACTCTGCAAAACTGTATTTCCTTATGAAGTGGTATTCTTACATATCCTTTCGAGAGAAAACTGTCCTGTGCCTTCTCTTTTGAGGCTACACACTTAGACATACACGCAACATGAAAGCTTTTCGACTTACAACGTGTTGTTTAGGAAAAACAAGATAATTTCGCACGATGCGGGATTTCCTTAAAACGTGATTTTCTGAAAAATTTTGACGAAAGAAAATTCTCCTTTTGGTTCTCTTTAGATGCTACATGTTAAGACGTACACGCCACAACAATTCTTTTCGAGATACAACGTGTAGTTTTGGAGATACAAGCTAATTTTGTACGATGCGTTATTTCTTCTCGTAAAGAGTTTCCAATGCGTACGTATATGTCTTTACTCTGCAAAACTGTATTTCCTTATGAAGTGGGATTCTTACATATCCTTTCGAGAGAAAACTGTCCTGTGCCTTCTCTTTTGAGGCTACACACTTAGACATACACGCAACATGAAAGCTTTTCGACTTACAACGTGTTGTTTAGGAAAAACAAGATAATTTCGCACGATGCGGGATTTCCTTAAAACGTGATTTTCTGAAAAATTTTGACGAAAGAAAATTCTCCTTTTGGTTCTCTTTAGATGCTACCTGTTAAGACGTACACGCCACAACAATTCTTTTCGAGATACAACGTGTAGTTTTGGAGATACAAGCTAATTTTGTACGATGCGTTATTTCTTCTCGTAAAGAGTTTCCAATGCGTACGTATATGTCTTTACTCTGCAAAACTGTATTTCCTTATGAAGTGGTATTCTTACATATCCTTTCGAGAGAAAACTGTCCTGTGCCTTCTCTTTTGAGGCTACACACTTAGACATACACGCAACATGAAAGCTTTTCGACTTACAACGTGTTGTTTAGGAAAAACAAGATAATTTCGCACGATGCGGGATTTCCTTAAAACGTGATTTTCTGAAAAATTTTGACCAAAGAAAATTCTCCTTTTGGTTCTCTTTAGATGCTACATGTTAAGACGTACACGCCACAACAATTCTTTTCGAGATACAACGTGTAGTTTTGGAGATACAAGCTAATTTTGTACGATGCGTTATTTCTTCTCGTAAAGAGTTTCCAATGCGTACGTATATGTCTTTACTCTGCAAAACTGTATTTCCTTATGAAGTGGTATTCTTACATATCCTTTCGAGAGAAAACTGTCCTGTGCCTTCTCTTTTGAGGCTACACACTTAGACATACACGCAACATGAAAGCTTTTCGACTTACAACGTGTTGTTTAGGAAAAACAAGATAATTTCGCACGATGCGGGATTTCCTTAAAACGTGATTTTCTGAAAAATTTTGACGAAAGAAAATTCTCCTTTTGGTTCTCTTTAGATGCTACATGTTAAGACGTACACGCCACAACAATTCTTTTCGAGATACAACGTGTAGTTTTGGAGATACAAGCTAATTTTGTACGATGCGTTATTTCTTCTCGTAAAGAGTTTCCAATGCGTACGTATATGTCTTTACTCTGCAAAACTGTATTTCCTTATGAAGTGGTATTCTTACATATCCTTTCGAGAGAAAACTGTCCTGTGCCTTCTCTTTTGAGGCTACACACGTAGACATACACGCAACATGAAAGCTTTTCGACTTACAACGTGTTGTTTAGGAAAAACAAGATAATTTCGCACGATGTGGGATTTCCTTAAAACGTGATTTTCTGAAAAATTTTGACGAAAGAAAATTCACCTTTTGGTTCTCTTTAGATGCTACATGTTAAGACGTACACGCCACAACAATTCTTTTCGAGATACAACGTGTAGTTTTGGAGATACAAGCTAATTTTGTACTATGCGTTATTTCTTCTCGTAAAGAGTTTCCAATGCGTACGTATATGTCTTTACTCTGCAAAACTGTATTTCCTTATGAAGTGGTATTCTTACGTATCCTTTCGAGAGAAAACTGTCCTGTGCCTTCTCTTTTGAGGCTACACACTTAGACATACACGCAACATGAAAGCTTTTCGACTTACAACGTGTTGTTTAGGAAAAACAAGATAATTTCGCACGATGCGGGATTTTCTTAAAACGTGATTTTCTGAAAAATTTTGACGAAAGAAAATTCTCCTTTTGGTTCTCTTTAGATGCTACATGTTAAGACGTACACGCCACAACAATTCTTTTCGAGATACAACGTGTAGTTTTGGAGATACAAGCTAATTTTGTGCTATGCGTTATTTCTTCTCGTAAAGAGTTTCCAATGCGTACGTATATGTCTTTACTCTGCAAAACTGTATTTCCTTATGAAGTGGTATTCTTACATATCCTTTCGAGAGAAAACTGTCCTGTGCCTTCTCTTTTGAGGCTACACACGTAGACATACACGCAACATGAAAGCTTTTCGACTTACAACGTGTTGTTTAGGAAAAACAAGATAATTTCGCATGATGCGGGATTTCCTTAAAACGTGATTTTCTGAAAAATTTTGACGAAAGAAAATTCTCCTTTTGATTCTCTTTAGATGCTACATGTTAAGACGTACATGCCACAACAATTCTTTTCGAGATACAACGTGTAGTTTTGGAGATACAAGCTAATTTTGTACTATGCGTTATTTCTTCTCGTAAAGAGTTTCCAATGCGTACGTATATGTCTTTACTCTGCAAAACTGTATTTCCTTATGAAGTGGTATTCTTACATATCCTTTCGAGAGAAAACTGTCCTGTGCCTTCTCTTTTGAGGCTACACACTTAGACATACACGCAACATGAAAGCTTTTCGACTTACAACGTGTTGTTTAGGAAAAACAAGATAATTTCGCACGATGCGGGATTTCCTTAAAACGTGATTTTCTGAAAAATTTTGACGAAAGAAAATTCTCCTTTTGGTTCTCTTTAGATGCTACCTGTTAAGACGTACACGCCACAACAATTCTTTTCGAGATACAACGTGTAGTTTTGGAGATACAAGCTAATTTTGTACGATGCGTTATTTCTTCTCGTAAAGAGTTTCCAATGCGTACGTATATGTCTTTACTCTGCAAAACTGTATTTCCTTATGAAGTGGTATTCTTACATATCCTTTCGAGAGAAAACTGTCCTGTGCCTTCTCTTTTGAGGCTACACACTTAGACATACACGCAACATGAAAGCTTTTCGACTTACAACGTGTTGTTTAGGAAAAACAAGATAATTTCGCACGATGCGGGATTTCCTTAAAACGTGATTTTCTGAAAAATTTTGACCAAAGAAAATTCTCCTTTTGGTTCTCTTTAGATGCTACATGTTAAGACGTACACGCCACAACAATTCTTTTCGAGATACAACGTGTAGTTTTGGAGATACAAGCTAATTTTGTACGATGCGTTATTTCTTCTCGTAAAGAGTTTCCAATGCGTACGTATATGTCTTTACTCTGCAAAACTGTATTTCCTTATGAAGTGGTATTCTTACATATCCTTTCGAGAGAAAACTGTCCTGTGCCTTCTCTTTTGAGGCTACACACTTAGACATACACGCAACATGAAAGCTTTTCGACTTACAACGTGTTGTTTAGGAAAAACAAGATAATTTCGCACGATGCGGGATTTCCTTAAAACGTGATTTTCTGAAAAATTTTGACGAAAGAAAATTCTCCTTTTGGTTCTCTTTAGATGCTACATGTTAAGACGTATACGCCACAACAATTCTTTTCGAGATACAACGTGTAGTTTTGGAGATACAAGCTAATTTTGTACGATGCGTTATTTCTTCTCGTAAAGAGTTTCCAATGCGTACGTATATGTCTTTACTCTGCAAAACTGTATTTCCTTATGAAGTGGTATTCTTACATATCCTTTCGAGAGAAAACTGTCCTGTGCCTTCTCTTTTGAGGCTACACACTTAGACATACACGCAACATGAAAGCTTTTCGACTTACAACGTGTTGTTTAGGAAAAACAAGATAATTTCGCACGATGCGGGATTTCCTTAAAACGTGATTTTCTGAAAAATTTTGACGAAAGAAAATTCTCCTTTTGGTTCTCTTTAGATGCTACATGTTAAGACGTACACGCCACAACAATTCTTTTCGAGATACAACGTGTAGTTTTGGAGATACAAGCTAATTTTGTACTATGCGTTATTTCTTCTCGTAAAGAGTTTCCAATGCGTACGTATATGTCTTTACTCTGCAAAACTGTATTTCCTTATGAAGTGGTATTCTTACATATCCTTTCGAGAGAAAACTGTCCTGTGCCTTCTCTTTTGAGGCTACACACTTAGACATACACGCAACATGAAAGCTTTTCGACTTACAACGTGTTGTTTAGGAAAAACAAGATAATTTCGCACGATGCGGGATTTCCTTAAAACGTGATTTTCTGAAAAATTTTGACGAAAGAAAATTCTCCTTTTGGTTCTCTTTAGATGCTACATGTTAAGACGTACACGCCACAACAATTCTTTTCGAGATACAACGTGTAGTTTTGGAGATACAAGCTAATTTTGTACGATGCGTTATTTCTTCTCGTAAAGAGTTTCCAATGCGTACGTATATGTCTTTACTCTGCAAAACTGTATTTCCTTATGAAGTGGTATTCTTACATATCCTTTCGAGAGAAAACTGTCCTGTGCCTTCTCGTTTGAGGCTACACACTTAGACATACACGCAACATGAAAGCTTTTCGACTTACAACGTGTTGTTTAGGAAAAACAAGATAATTTCGCACGATGCGGGATTTCCTTAAAACGTGATTTTCTGAAAAATTTTGACGAAAGAAAATTCTCCTTTTGGTTCTCTTTAGATGCTACATGTTAAGACGTACACGCCACAACAATTCTTTTCGAGATACAACGTGTAGTTTTGGAGATACAAGCTAATTTTGTACGATGCGTTATTTCTTCTCGTAAAGAGTTTCCAATGCGTACGTATATGTCTTTACTCTGCAAAACTGTATTTCCTTATGAAGTGGTATTCTTACATATCCTTTCGAGAGAAAACTGTCCTGTGCCTTCTCTTTTGAGGCTACACACTTAGACATACACGCAACATGAAAGCTTTTCGACTTACAACGTGTTGTTTAGGAAAAACAAGATAATTTCGCACGATGCGGGATTTCCTTAAAACGTGATTTTCTGAAAAATTTTGACCAAAGAAAATTCTCCTTTTGGTTCTCTTTAGATGCTACATGTTAAGACGTACACGCCACAACAATTCTTTTCGAGATACAACGTGTAGTTTTGGAGATACAAGCTAATTTTGTACGATGCGTTATTTCTTCTCGTAAAGAGTTTCCAATGCATACGTATATGTCTTTACTCTGCAAAACTGTATTTCCTTATGAAGTGGTATTCTTACATATCCTTTCGAGAGAAAACTGTCCTGTGCCTTCTCTTTTGAGGCTACACACTTAGACATACACGCAACATGAAAGCTTTTCGACTTACAACGTGTTGTTTAGGAAAAACAAGATAATTTCGCACGATGCGGGATTTCCTTAAAACGTGATTTTCTGAAAAATTTTGACGAAAGAAAATTCTCCTTTTGGTTCTCTTTAGATGCTACATGTTAAGACGTATACGCCACAACAATTCTTTTCGAGATACAACGTGTAGTTTTGGAGATACAAGCTAATTTTGTACGATGCGTTATTTCTTCTCGTAAAGAGTTTCCAATGCGTACGTATATGTCTTTACTCTGCAAAACTGTATTTCCTTATGAAGTGGTATTCTTACATATCCTTTCGAGAGAAAACTGTCCTGTGCCTTCTCGTTTGAGGCTACACACTTAGACATACACGCAACATGAAAGCTTTTCGACTTACAACGTGTTGTTTAGGAAAAACAAGATAATTTCGCACGATGCGGGATTTCCTTAAAACGTGATTTTCTGAAAAATTTTGACGAAAGAAAATTCTCCTTTTGGTTCTCTTTAGATGCTACATGTTAAGACGTACACGCCACAACAATTCTTTTCGAGATACAACGTGTAGTTTTGGAGATACAAGCTAATTTTGTACGATGCGTTATTTCTTCTCGTAAAGAGTTTCCAATGCGTACGTATATGTCTTTACTCTGCAAAACTGTATTTCCTTATGAAGTGGTATTCTTACATATCCTTTCGAGAGAAAACTGTCCTGTGCCTTCTCTTTTGAGGCTACACACTTAGACATACACGCAACATGAAAGCTTTTCGACTTACAACGTGTTGTTTAGGAAAAACAAGATAATTTCGCACGATGCGGGATTTCCTTAAAACGTGATTTTCTGAAAAATTTTGACGAAAGAAAATTCTCCTTTTGGTTCTCTTTAGATGCTACATGTTAAGACGTACACGCCACAACAATTCTTTTCGAGATACAACGTGTAGTTTTGGAGATACAAGCTAATTTTGTACGATGCGTTATTTCTTCTCGTAAAGAGTTTCCAATGCGTACGTATATGTCTTTACTCTGCAAAACTGTATTTCCTTATGAAGTGGTATTCTTACATATCCTTTCGAGAGAAAACTGTCCTGTGCCTTCTCTTTTGAGGCTACACACTTAGACATACACGCAACATGAAAGCTTTTCGACTTACAACGTGTTGTTTAGGAAAAACAAGATAATTTCGCACGATGCGGGATTTCCTTAAAACGTGATTTTCTGAAAAATTTTGACGAAAGAAAATTCTCCTTTTGGTTCTCTTTAGATGCTACATGTTAAGACGTACACACCACAACAATTCTTTTCGAGATACAACGTGTAGTTTTGGAGATACAAGCTAATTTTGTACGATGCGTTATTTCTTCTCGTAAAGAGTTTCCAATGCGTACGTATATGTCTTTACTCTGCAAAACTGTATTTCCTTATGAAGTGGTATTCTTACATATCCTTTCGAGAGAAAACTGTCCTGTGCCTTCTCTTTTGAGGCTACACACTTAGACATACACGCAACATGAAAGCTTTTCGACTTACAACGTGTTGTTTAGGAAAAACAAGATAATTTCGCACGATGCGGGATTTCCTTAAAACGTGATTTTCTGAAAAATTTTGACGAAAGAAAATTCTCCTTTTGGTTCTCTTTAGATGCTACATGTTAAGACGTACACGCCACAACAATTCTTTTCGAGATACAACGTGTAGTTTTGGAGATACAAGCTAATTTTGTACTATGCGTTATTTCTTCTCGTAAAGAGTTTCCAATGCGTACGTATATGTCTTTACTCTGCAAAACTGTATTTCCTTATGAAGTGGTATTCTTACATATCCTTTCGAGAGTAAACTGTCCTGTGCCTTCTCTTTTGAGGCTACACACTTAGACATACACGCAACATGAAAGCTTTTCGACTTACAACGTGTTGTTTAGGAAAAACAAGATAATTTCGCACGATGCGGGATTTCCTTAAAACGTGATTTTCTGAAAAATTTTGACGAAAGAAAATTCTCCTTTTGGTTCTCTTTAGATGCTACATGTTAAGACGTACACGCCACAACAATTCTTTTCGAGATACAACGTGTAGTTTTGGAGATACAAGCTAATTTTGTACGATGCGTTATTTCTTCTCGTAAAGAGTTTCCAATGCGTACGTATATGTCTTTACTCTGCAAAACTGTATTTCCTTATGAAGTGGTATTCTTACATATCCTTTCGAGAGAAAACTGTCCTGTGCCTTCTCTTTTGAGGCTACACACTTAGACATACACGCAACATGAAAGCTTTTCGACTTACAACGTGTTGTTTAGGAAAAACAAGATAATTTCGCACGATGCGGGATTTCCTTAAAACGTGATTTTCTGAAAAATTTTGACGAAAGAAAATTCTCCTTTTGGTTCTCTTTAGATGCTACATGTTAAGACGTACACGCCACAACAATTCTTTTCGAGATACAACGTGTAGTTTTGGAGATACAAGCTAATTTTGTACGATGCGTTATTTCTTCTCGTAAAGAGTTTCCAATGCGTACGTATATGCCTTTACTCTGCAAAACTGTATTTCCTTATGAAGTGGTATTCTTACATATCCTTTCGAGAGAAAACTGTCCTGTGCCTTCTCTTTTGAGGCTACACACTTAGACATACACGCAACATGAAAGCTTTTCGACTTACAACGTGTTGTTTAGGAAAAACAAGATAATTTCGCACGATGCGGGATTTCCTTAAAACGTGATTTTCTGAAAAATTTTGACGAAAGAAAATTCTCCTTTTGGTTCTCTTTAGATGCTACATGTTAAGACGTACACGCCACAACAATTCTTTTCGAGATACAACGTGTAGTTTTGGAGATACAAGCTAATTTTGTACGATGCGTTATTTCTTCTCGTAAAGAGTTTCCAATGCGTACGTATATGTCTTTACTCTGCAAAACTGTATTTCCTTATGAAGTGGTATTCTTACATATCCTTTCGAGAGAAAACTGTCCTGTGCCTTCTCTTTTGAGGCTACACACTTAGACATACACGCAACATGAAAGCTTTTCGACTTACAACGTGTTGTTTAGGAAAAACAAGATAATTTCGCACGATGCGGGATTTCCTTAAAACGTGATTTTCTGAAAGATTTTGACGAAAGAAAATTCTCCTTTTGGTTCTCTTTAGATGCTACATGTTAAGACGTACACGCCACAACAATTCTTTTCGAGATACAACGTGTAGTTTTGGAGATACAAGCTAATTTTGTACGATGCGTTATTTCTTCTCGTAAAGAGTTTCCAATGCGTACGTATATGTCTTTACTCTGCAAAACTGTATTTCCTTATGAAGTGGTATTCTTACATATCCTTTCGAGAGAAAACTGTCCTGTGCCTTCTCTTTTGAGGCTACACACTTAGACATACACGCAACATGAAAGCTTTTCGACTTACAACGTGTTGTTTCGGAAAAACAAGATAATTTCGCACGATGCGGGATTTCCTTAAAACGTGATTTTCTGAAAAATTTTGACGAAAGAAAATTCTCCATTTGGTTCTCTTTAGATGCTACATGTTAAGACGTACACGCCACAACAATTCTTTTCGAGATACAACGTGTAGTTTTGGAGATACAAGCTAATTTTGTACGATGCGTTATTTCTTCTCGTAAAGAGTTTCCAATGCGTACGTATATGTCTTTACTCTGCAAAACTGTATTTCCTTATGAAGTGGTATTCTTACATATCCTTTCGAGAGAAAACTGTCCTGTGCCTTCTCTTTTGAGGCTACACACTTAGACATACACGCAACATGAAAGCTTTTCGACTTACAACGTGTTGTTTAGGAAAAACAAGATAATTTCGCACGATGCGGGATTTCCTTAAAACGTGATTTTCTGAAAAATTTTGACGAAAGAAAATTCTCCTTTTGGTTCTCTTTAGATGCTACATGTTAAGACGTACACGCCACAACAATTCTTTTCGAGATACAACGTGTAGTTTTGGAGATACAAGCTAATTTTGTACGATGCGTTATTTCTTCTTGTAAAGAGTTTCCAATGCGTACGTATATGTCTTTACTCTGCAAAACTGTATTTCCTTATGAAGTGGTATTCTTACATATCCTTTCGAGAGAAAACTGTCCTGTGCCTTCTCTTTTGAGGCTACACACTTAGACATACACGCAACATGAAAGCTTTTCGACTTACAACGTGTTGTTTGGGAAAAACAAGATAATTTCGCACGATGCGGGATTTCCTTAAAACGTGATTTTCTGAAAAATTTTGACGAAAGAAAATTCTCCTTTTGGTTCTCTTTAGATGCTACATGTTAAGACGTACACGCCACAACAATTCTTTTCGAGATACAACGTGTAGTTTTGGAGATACAAGCTAATTTTGTACTATGCGTTATTTCTTCTCGTAAAGAGTTTCCAATGCGTACGTATATGTCTTTACTCTGCAAAACTGTATTTCCTTATGAAGTGGTATTCTTACATATCCTTTCGAGAGAAAACTGTCCTGTGCCTTCTCTTTTGAGGCTACACACTTAGACATACACGCAACATGAAAGCTTTTCGACTTACAACGTGTTGTTTAGGAAAAACAAGATAATTTCGCACGATGCGGGATTTCCTTAAAACGTGATTTTCTGAAAAATTTTGACGAAAGAAAATTCTCCTTTTGGTTCTCTTTAGATGCTACATGTTAAGACGTACACGCCACAACAATTCTTTTCGAGATACAACGTGTAGTTTTGGAGATACAAGCTAATTTTGTACTATGCGTTATTTCTTCTCGTAAAGAGTTTCCAATGCGTACGTATATGTCTTTACTCTGCAAAACTGTATTTCCTTATGAAGTGGTATTCTTACATATCCTTTCGAGAGAAAACTGTCCTGTGCCTTCTCTTTTGAGGCTACACACTTAGACATACACGCAACATGAAAGCTTTTCGACTTACAACGTGTTGTTTAGGAAAAACAAGATAATTTCGCACGATGCGGGATTTCCTTAAAACGTGATTTTCTGAAAAATTTTGACGAAAGAAAATTCTCCTTTTGGTTCTCTTTAGATGCTACATGTTAAGACGTACACGCCACAACAATTCTTTTCGAGATACAACGTGTAGTTTTGGAGATACAAGCTAATTTTGTACGATGCGTTATTTCTTCTCGTAAAGAGTTTCCAATGCGTACGTATATGTCTTTACTCTGCAAAACTGTATTTCCTTATGAAGTGGTATTCTTACATATCCTTTCGAGAGAAAACTGTCCTGTGCCTTCTCTTTTGAGGCTACACACTTAGACATACACGCAACATGAAAGCTTTTCGACTTACAACGTGTTGTTTAGGAAAAACAAGATAATTTCGCACGATGCGGGATTTCCTTAAAACGTGATTTTCTGAAAAATTTTGACGAAAGAAAATTCTCCTTTTGGTTCTCTTTAGATGCTACATGTTAAGACGTACACGCCACAACAATTCTTTTCGAGATACAACGTGTAGTTTTGGAGATACAAGCTAATTTTGTACGATGCGTTATTTCTTCTCATAAAGAGTTTCCAATGCGTACGTATATGTCTTTACTCTGCAAAACTGTATTTCCTTATGAAGTGGTATTCTTACATATCCTTTCGAGAGAAAACTGTCCTGTGCCTTCTCTTTTGAGGCTACACACTTAGACATACACGCAACATGAAAGCTTTTCGACTTACAACGTGTTGTTTGGGAAAAACAAGATAATTTCGCACGATGCGGGATTTCCTCAAAACGTGATTTTCTGAAAAATTTTGACGAAAGAAAATTCTCCTTTTGGTTCTCTTTAGATGCTACATGTTAAGACGTACACGCCACAACAATTCTTTTCGAGATACAACGTGTAGTTTTGGAGATACAAGCTAATTTTTTACGATGCGTTATTTCTTCTCGTAAAGAGTTTCCAATGCGTACGTATATGTCTTTACTCTGCAAAACTGTATTTCCTTATGAAGTGGTATTCTTACATATCCTTTCGAGAGAAAACTGTCCTGTGCCTTCTCTTTTGAGGCTACACACTTAGACATACACGCAACATGAAAGCTTTTCGACTTACAACGTGTTGTTTAGGAAAAACAAGATAATTTCGCACGATGCGGGATTTCCTTAAAACGTGATTTTCTGAAAAATTTTGACGAAAGAAAATTCTCCTTTTGGTTCTCTTTAGATGCTACATGTTAAGACGTACACGCCACAACAATTCTTTTCGAGATACAACGTGTAGTTTTGGAGATACAAGCTAATTTTGTACGATGCGTTATTTCTTCTCGTAAAGAGTTTCCAATGCGTACGTATATGTCTTTACTCTGCAAAACTGTATTTCCTTATGAAGTGGTATTCTTACATATCCTTTCGAGAGAAAACTGTCCTGTGCCTTCTCTTTTGAGGCTACACACTTAGACATACACGCAACATGAAAGCTTTTCGACTTACAACGTGTTGTTTAGGAAAAACAAGATAATTTCGCACGATGCGGGATTTCCTTAAAACGTGATTTTCTGAAAAATTTTGACGAAAGAAAATTCTCCTTTTGGTTCTCTTTAGATGCTACATGTTAAGACGTACACGCCACAACAATTCTTTTCGAGATACAACGTGTAGTTTTGGAGATACAAGCCAATTTTGTACGATGCGTTATTTCTTCTCGTAGAGTTTCCAATGCGTACGTATATGTCTTTACTCTGCAAAACTGTATTTCCTTATGAAGTGGTATTCTTACATATCCTTTCGAGAGAAAACTGTCCTGTGCCTTCTCTTTTGAGGCTACACACTTAGACATACACGCAACATGAAAGCTTTTCGACTTACAACGTGTTGTTTAGGAAAAACAAGATAATTTCGCACGATGCGGGATTTCCTTAAAACGTGATTTTCTGAAAAATTTTGACGAAAGAAAATTCTCCTTTTGGTTCTCTTTAGATGCTACATGTTAAGACATACACGCCACAACAATTCTTTTCGAGATACAACATGTAGTTTTGGAGATACAAGCTAATTTTGTACTATGCGTTATTTCTTCTCGTAAAGAGTTTCCAATGCGTACGTATATGTCTTTACTCTGCAAAACTGTATTTCCTTATGAAGTGGTATTCTTACATATCCTTTCGAGAGAAAACTGTCCTGTGCCTTCTCTTTTGAGGCTACACACTTAGACATACACGCAACATGAAAGCTTTTCGACTTACAACGTGTTGTTTAGGAAAAACAAGATAATTTCGCACGATGCGGGATTTCCTTAAAACGTGATTTTCTGAAAAATTTTGACGAAAGAAAATTCTCCTTTTGGTTCTCTTTAGATGCTACATGTTAAGACGTACACGCCACAACAATTCTTTTCGAGATACAACGTGTAGTTTTGGAGATACAAGCTAATTTTGTACGATGCGTTATTTCTTCTCGTAAAGAGTTTCCAATGCGTACGTATATGTCTTTACTCTGCAAAACTGTATTTCCTTATGAAGTGGTATTCTTACATATCCTTTCGAGAGAAAACTGTCCTGTGCCTTCTCTTTTGAGGCTACACACTTAGACATACACGCAACATGAAAGCTTTTCGACTTACAACGTGTTGTTTAGGAAAAACAAGATAATTTCGCACGATGCGGGATTTCCTTAAAACGTGATTTTCTGAAAAATTTTGACGAAAGAAAATTCTCCTTTTGGTTCTCTTTAGATGCTACATGTTAAGACGTATACGCCACAACAATTCTTTTCGAGATACAACGTGTAGTTTTGGAGATACAAGCTAATTTTGTAAGATGCGTTATTTCTTCTCGTAAAGAGTTTCCAATGCGTACGTATATGTCTTTACTCTGCAAAACTGTATTTCCTTATGAAGTGGTATTCTTACATATCCTTTCGAGAGAAAACTGTCCTGTGCCTTCTCTTTTGAGGCTACACACTTAGACATACACGCAACATGAAAGCTTTTCGACTTACAACGTGTTGTTTAGGAAAAACAAGATAATTTCGCACGATGCGGGATTTCCTTAAAACGTGATTTTCTGAAAAATTTTGACGAAAGAAAATTCTCCTTTTGGTTCTCTTTAGATGCTACATGTTAAGACGTACACGCCACAACAATTCTTTTCGAGATACAACGTGTAGTTTTGGAGATACAAGCTAATTTTGTACTATGCGTTATTTCTTCTCGTAAAGAGTTTCCAATGCGTACGTATATGTCTTTACTCTGCAAAACTGTATTTCCTTATGAAGTGGTATTCTTACATATCCTTTCGAGAGAAAACTGGCCTGTGCCTTCTCTTTTGAGGCTACACACTTAGACATACACGCAACATGAAAGCTTTTCGACTTACAACGTGTTGTTTAGGAAAAACAAGATAATTTCGCACGATGCGGGATTTCCTTAAAACGTGATTTTCTGAAAAATTTTGACGAAAGAAAATTCTCCTTTTGGTTCTCTTTAGATGCTACATGTTAAGACGTACACGCCACAACAATTCTTTTCGAGATACAACGTGTAGTTTTGGAGATACAAGCTAATTTTGTACGATGCGTTATTTCTTCTCGTAAAGAGTTTCCAATGCGTACGTATATGTCTTTACTCTGCAAAACTGTATTTCCTTATGAAGTGGTATTCTTACATATCCTTTCGAGAGAAAACTGTCCTGTGCCTTCTCGTTTGAGGCTACACACTTAGACATACACGCAACATGAAAGCTTTTCGACTTACAACGTGTTGTTTAGGAAAAACAAGATAATTTCGCACGATGCGGGATTTCCTTAAAACGTGATTTTCTGAAAAATTTTGACGAAAGAAAATTCTCCTTTTGGTTCTCTTTAGATGCTACATGTTAAGACGTACACGCCACAACAATTCTTTTCGAGATACAACGTGTAGTTTTGGAGATACAAGCTAATTTTGTACGATGCGTTATTTCTTCTCGTAAAGAGTTTCCAATGCGTACGTATATGTCTTTACTCTGCAAAACTGTATTTCCTTATGAAGTGGTATTCTTACATATCCTTTCGAGAGAAAACTGTCCTGTGCCTTCTCTTTTGAGGCTACACACTTAGACATACACGCAACATGAAAGCTTTTCGACTTACAACGTGTTGTTTAGGAAAAACAAGATAATTTCGCACGATGCGGGATTTCCTTAAAACGTGATTTTCTGAAAAATTTTGACGAAAGAAAATTCTCCTTTTGGTTCTCTTTAGATGCTACATGTTAAGACGTACACGCCACAACAATTCTTTTCGAGATACAACGTGTAGTTTTGGAGATACAAGCTAATTTTGTACGATGCGTTATTTCTTCTCGTAAAGAGTTTCCAATGCGTACGTATATGTCTTTACTCTGCAAAACTGTATTTCCTTATGAAGTGGTATTCTTACATATCCTTTCGAGAGAAAACTGTCCTGTGCCTTCTCTTTTGAGGCTACACACTTAGACATACACGCAACATGAAAGCTTTTCGACTTACAACGTGTTGTTTAGGAAAAACAAGATAATTTCGCACGATGCGGGATTTCCTTAAAACGTGATTTTCTGAAAAATTTTGACGAAAGAAAATTCTCCTTTTGGTTCTCTTTAGATGCTACATGTTAAGACGTACACGCCACAACAATTCTTTTCGAGATACAACGTGTAGTTTTGGAGATACAAGCTAATTTTGTACGATGCGTTATTTCTTCTCGTAAAGAGTTTCCAATGCGTACGTATATGTCTTTACTCTGCAAAACTGTATTTCCTTATGAAGTGGTATTCTTACATATCCTTTCGAGAGAAAACTGTCCTGTGCCTTCTCTTTTGAGGCTACACACTTAGACATACACGCAACATGAAAGCTTTTCGACTTACAACGTGTTGTTTAGGAAAAACAAGATAATTTCGCACGATGCGGGATTTCCTTAAAACGTGATTTTCTGAAAAATTTTGACGAAAGAAAATTCTCCTTTTGGTTCTCTTTAGATGCTACATGTTAAGACGTACACGCCACAACAATTCTTTTCGAGATACAACGTGTAGTTTTGGAGATACAAGCTAATTTTGTACGATGCGTTATTTCTTCTCGTAAAGAGTTTCCAATGCGTACGTATATGTCTTTACTCTGCAAAACTGTATTTCCTTATGAAGTGGTATTCTTACATATCCTTTCGAGAGAAAACTGTCCTGTGCCTTCTCTTTTGAGGCTACACACTTAGACATACACGCAACATGAAAGCTTTTCGACTTACAACGTGTTGTTTAGGAAAAACAAGATAATTTCGCACGATGCGGGATTTCCTTAAAACGTGATTTTCTGAAAAATTTTGACGAAAGAAAATTCTCCTTTTGGTTCTCTTTAGATGCTACATGTTAAGACGTACACGCCACAACAATTCTTTTCGAGATACAACGTGTAGTTTTGGAGATACAAGCTAATTTTGTACTATGCGTTATTTCTTCTCGTAAAGAGTTTCCAATGCGTACGTATATGTCTTTACTCTGCAAAACTGTATTTCCTTATGAAGTGGTATTCTTACATATCCTTTCGAGAGTAAACTGTCCTGTGCCTTCTCTTTTGAGGCTACACACTTAGACATACACGCAACATGAAAGCTTTTCGACTTACAACGTGTTGTTTAGGAAAAACAAGATAATTTCGCACGATGCGGGATTTCCTTAAAACGTGATTTTCTGAAAAATTTTGACGAAAGAAAATTCTCCTTTTGGTTCTCTTTAGATGCTACATGTTAAGACGTACACGCCACAACAATTCTTTTCGAGATACAACGTGTAGTTTTGGAGATACAAGCTAATTTTGTACGATGCGTTATTTCTTCTCGTAAAGAGTTTCCAATGCGTACGTATATGTCTTTACTCTGCAAAACTGTATTTCCTTATGAAGTGGTATTCTTACATATCCTTTCGAGAGAAAACTGTCCTGTGCCTTCTCTTTTGAGGCTACACACTTAGACATACACGCAACATGAAAGCTTTTCGACTTACAACGTGTTGTTTAGGAAAAACAAGATAATTTCGCACGATGCGGGATTTCCTTAAAACGTGATTTTCTGAAAAATTTTGACGAAAGAAAATTCTCCTTTTGGTTCTCTTTAGATGCTACATGTTAAGACGTACACGCCACAACAATTCTTTTCGAGATACAACGTGTAGTTTTGGAGATACAAGCTAATTTTGTACGATGCGTTATTTCTTCTCGTAAAGAGTTTCCAATGCGTACGTATATGCCTTTACTCTGCAAAACTGTATTTCCTTATGAAGTGGTATTCTTACATATCCTTTCGAGAGAAAACTGTCCTGTGCCTTCTCTTTTGAGGCTACACACTTAGACATACACGCAACATGAAAGCTTTTCGACTTACAACGTGTTGTTTAGGAAAAACAAGATAATTTCGCACGATGCGGGATTTCCTTAAAACGTGATTTTCTGAAAAATTTTGACGAAAGAAAATTCTCCTTTTGGTTCTCTTTAGATGCTACATGTTAAGACGTACACGCCACAACAATTCTTTTCGAGATACAACGTGTAGTTTTGGAGATACAAGCTAATTTTGTACGATGCGTTATTTCTTCTCGTAAAGAGTTTCCAATGCGTACGTATATGTCTTTACTCTGCAAAACTGTATTTCCTTATGAAGTGGTATTCTTACATATCCTTTCGAGAGAAAACTGTCCTGTGCCTTCTCTTTTGAGGCTACACACTTAGACATACACGCAACATGAAAGCTTTTCGACTTACAACGTGTTGTTTAGGAAAAACAAGATAATTTCGCACGATGCGGGATTTCCTTAAAACGTGATTTTCTGAAAGATTTTGACGAAAGAAAATTCTCCTTTTGGTTCTCTTTAGATGCTACATGTTAAGACGTACACGCCACAACAATTCTTTTCGAGATACAACGTGTAGTTTTGGAGATACAAGCTAATTTTGTACGATGCGTTATTTCTTCTCGTAAAGAGTTTCCAATGCGTACGTATATGTCTTTACTCTGCAAAACTGTATTTCCTTATGAAGTGGTATTCTTACATATCCTTTCGAGAGAAAACTGTCCTGTGCCTTCTCTTTTGAGGCTACACACTTAGACATACACGCAACATGAAAGCTTTTCGACTTACAACGTGTTGTTTAGGAAAAACAAGATAATTTCGCACGATGCGGGATTTCCTTAAAACGTGATTTTCTGAAAAATTTTGACGAAAGAAAATTCTCCATTTGGTTCTCTTTAGATGCTACATGTTAAGACGTACACGCCACAACAATTCTTTTCGAGATACAACGTGTAGTTTTGGAGATACAAGCTAATTTTGTACGATGCGTTATTTCTTCTCGTAAAGAGTTTCCAATGCGTACGTATATGTCTTTACTCTGCAAAACTGTATTTCCTTATGAAGTGGTATTCTTACATATCCTTTCGAGAGAAAACTGTCCTGTGCCTTCTCTTTTGAGGCTACACACTTAGACATACACGCAACATGAAAGCTTTTCGACTTACAACGTGTTGTTTAGGAAAAACAAGATAATTTCGCACGATGCGGGATTTCCTTAAAACGTGATTTTCTGAAAAATTTTGACGAAAGAAAATTCTCCTTTTGGTTCTCTTTAGATGCTACATGTTAAGACGTACACGCCACAACAATTCTTTTCGAGATACAACGTGTAGTTTTGGAGATACAAGCTAATTTTGTACGATGCGTTATTTCTTCTTGTAAAGAGTTTCCAATGCGTACGTATATGTCTTTACTATGCAAAACTGTATTTCCTTATGAAGTGGTATTCTTACATATCCTTTCGAGAGAAAACTGTCCTGTGCCTTCTCTTTTGAGGCTACACACTTAGACATACACGCAACATGAAAGCTTTTCGACTTACAACGTGTTGTTTGGGAAAAACAAGATAATTTCGCACGATGCGGGATTTCCTTAAAACGTGATTTTCTGAAAAATTTTGACGAAAGAAAATTCTCCTTTTGGTTCTCTTTAGATGCTACATGTTAAGACGTACACGCCACAACAATTCTTTTCGAGATACAACGTGTAGTTTTGGAGATACAAGCTAATTTTGTACTATGCGTTATTTCTTCTCGTAAAGAGTTTCCAATGCGTACGTATATGTCTTTACTCTGCAAAACTGTATTTCCTTATGAAGTGGTATTCTTACATATCCTTTCGAGAGAAAACTGTCCTGTGCCTTCTCTTTTGAGGCTACACACTTAGACATACACGCAACATGAAAGCTTTTCGACTTACAACGTGTTGTTTAGGAAAAACAAGATAATTTCGCACGATGCGGGATTTCCTTAAAACGTGATTTTCTGAAAAATTTTGACGAAAGAAAATTCTCCTTTTGGTTCTCTTTAGATGCTACATGTTAAGACGTACACGCCACAACAATTCTTTTCGAGATACAACGTGTAGTTTTGGAGATACAAGCTAATTTTGTACGATGCGTTATTTCTTCTCGTAAAGAGTTTCCAATGCGTACGTATATGTCTTTACTCTGCAAAACTGTATTTCCTTATGAAGTGGTATTCTTACATATCCTTTCAAGAGAAAACTGTCCTGTGCCTTCTCTTTTGAGGCTACACACTTAGACATACACGCAACATGAAAGCTTTTCGACTTACAACGTGTTGTTTAGGAAAAACAAGATAATTTCGCACGATGCGGGATTTCCTTAAAACGTGATTTTCTGAAAAATTTTGACGAAAGAAAATTCTCCTTTTGGTTCTCTTTAGATGCTACATGTTAAGACGTACACGCCACAACAATTCTTTTCGAGATACAACGTGTAGTTTTGGAGATACAAGCTAATTTTGTACGATGCGTTATTTCTTCTCATAAAGAGTTTCCAATGCGTACGTATATGTCTTTACTCTGCAAAACTGTATTTCCTTATGAAGTGGTATTCTTACATATCCTTTCGAGAGAAAACTGTCCTGTGCCTTCTCTTTTGAGGCTACACACTTAGACATACACGCAACATGAAAGCTTTTCGACTTACAACGTGTTGTTTGGGAAAAACAAGATAATTTCGCACGATGCAGGATTTCCTCAAAACGTGATTTTCTGAAAAATTTTGACGAAAGAAAATTCTCCTTTTGGTTCTCTTTAGATGCTACATGTTAAGACGTACACGCCACAACAATTCTTTTCGAGATACAACGTGTAGTTTTGGAGATACAAGCTAATTTTGTACGATGCGTTATTTCTTCTCGTAAAGAGTTTCCAATGCGTACGTATATGTCTTTACTCTGCAAAACTGTATTTCCTTATGAAGTGGTATTCTTACATATCCTTTCGAGAGAAAACTGTCCTGTGCCTTCTCTTTTGAGGCTACACACTTAGACATACACGCAACATGAAAGCTTTTCGACTTACAACGTGTTGTTTAGGAAAAACAAGATAATTTCGCACGATGCGGGATTTCCTTAAAACGTGATTTTCTGAAAAATTTTGACGAAAGAAAATTCTCCTTTTGGTTCTCTTTAGATGCTACATGTTAAGACGTACACGCCACAACAATTCTTTTCGAGATACAACGTGTAGTTTTGGAGATACAAGCTAATTTTGTACGATGCGTTATTTCTTCTCGTAAAGAGTTTCCAATGCGTACGTATATGTCTTTACTCTGCAAAACTGTATTTCCTTATGAAGTGGTATTCTTACATATCCTTTCGAGAGAAAACTGTCCTGTGCCTTCTCTTTTGAGGCTACACACTTAGACATACACGCAACATGAAAGCTTTTCGACTTACAACGTGTTGTTTAGGAAAAACAAGATAATTTCGCACGATGCGGGATTTCCTTAAAACGTGATTTTCTGAAAAATTTTGACGAAAGAAAATTCTCCTTTTGGTTCTCTTTAGATGCTACATGTTAAGACGTACACGCCACAACAATTCTTTTCGAGATACAACGTGTAGTTTTGGAGATACAAGCCAATTTTGTACGATGCGTTATTTCTTCTCGTAGAGTTTCCAATGCGTACGTATATGTCTTTACTCTGCAAAACTGTATTTCCTTATGAAGTGGTCTTCTTACATATCCTTTCGAGAGAAAACTGTCCTGTGCCTTCTCTTTTGAGGCTACACACTTAGACATACACGCAACATGAAAGCTTTTCGACTTACAACGTGTTGTTTAGGAAAAACAAGATAATTTCGCACGATGCGGGATTTCCTTAAAACGTGATTTTCTGAAAAATTTTGACGAAAGAAAATTCTCCTTTTGGTTCTCTTTAGATGCTACATGTTAAGACGTACACGCCACAACAATTCTTTTCGAGATACAACATGTAGTTTTGGAGATACAAGCTAATTTTGTACTATGCGTTATTTCTTCTCGTAAAGAGTTTCCAATGCGTACGTATATGTCTTTACTCTGCAAAACTGTATTTCCTTATGAAGTGGTATTCTTACATATCCTTTCGAGAGAAAACTGTCCTGTGCCTTCTCTTTTGAGGCTACACACTTAGACATACACGCAACATGAAAGCTTTTCGACTTACAACGTGTTGTTTAGGAAAAACAAGATAATTTCGCACGATGCGGGATTTCCTTAAAACGTGATTTTCTGAAAAATTTTGACGAAAGAAAATTCTCCTTTTGGTTCTCTTTAGATGCTACATGTTAAGACGTACACGCCACAACAATTCTTTTCGAGATACAACGTGTAGTTTTGGAGATACAAGCTAATTTTGTACGATGCGTTATTTCTTCTCGTAAAGAGTTTCCAATGCGTACGTATATGTCTTTACTCTGCAAAACTGTATTTCCTTATGAAGTGGTATTCTTACATATCCTTTCGAGAGAAAACTGTCCTGTGCCTTCTCTTTTGAGGCTACACACTTAGACATACACGCAACATGAAAGCTTTTCGACTTACAACGTGTTGTTTAGGAAAAACAAGATAATTTCGCACGATGCGGGATTTCCTTAAAACGTGATTTTCTGAAAAATTTTGACGAAAGAAAATTCTCCTTTTGGTTCTCTTTAGATGCTACATGTTAAGACGTACACGCCACAACAATTCTTTTCGAGATACAACGTGTAGTTTTGGAGATACAAGCTAATTTTGTACTATGCGTTATTTCTTCTCGTAAAGAGTTTCCAATGCGTACGTATATGTCTTTACTCTGCAAAACTGTATTTCCTTATGAAGTGGTATTCTTACATATCCTTTCGAGAGTAAACTGTCCTGTGCCTTCTCTTTTGAGGCTACACACTTAGACATACACGCAACATGAAAGCTTTTCGACTTACAACGTGTTGTTTAGGAAAAACAAGATAATTTCGCACGATGCGGGATTTCCTTAAAACGTGATTTTCTGAAAAATTTTGACGAAAGAAAATTCTCCTTTTGGTTCTCTTTAGATGCTACATGTTAAGACGTACACGCCACAACAATTCTTTTCGAGATACAACGTGTAGTTTTGGAGATACAAGCTAATTTTGTACGATGCGTTATTTCTTCTCGTAAAGAGTTTCCAATGCGTACGTATATGTCTTTACTCTGCAAAACTGTATTTCCTTATGAAGTGGTATTCTTACATATCCTTTCGAGAGAAAACTGTCCTGTGCCTTCTCTTTTGAGGCTACACACTTAGACATACACGCAACATGAAAGCTTTTCGACTTACAACGTGTTGTTTAGGAAAAACAAGATAATTTCGCACGATGCGGGATTTCCTTAAAACGTGATTTTCTGAAAAATTTTGACGAAAGAAAATTCTCCTTTTGGTTCTCTTTAGATGCTACATGTTAAGACGTACACGCCACAACAATTCTTTTCGAGATACAACGTGTAGTTTTGGAGATACAAGCTAATTTTGTACGATGCGTTATTTCTTCTCGTAAAGAGTTTCCAATGCGTACGTATATGCCTTTACTCTGCAAAACTGTATTTCCTTATGAAGTGGTATTCTTACATATCCTTTCGAGAGAAAACTGTCCTGTGCCTTCTCTTTTGAGGCTACACACTTAGACATACACGCAACATGAAAGCTTTTCGACTTACAACGTGTTGTTTAGGAAAAACAAGATAATTTCGCACGATGCGGGATTTCCTTAAAACGTGATTTTCTGAAAATTTTGACGAAAGAAAATTCTCCTTTTGGTTCTCTTTAGATGCTACATGTTAAGACGTACACGCCACAACAATTCTTTTCGAGATACAACGTGTAGTTTTGGAGATACAAGCTAATTTTGTACGATGCGTTATTTCTTCTCGTAAAGAGTTTCCAATGCGTACGTATATGTCTTTACTCTGCAAAACTGTATTTCCTTATGAAGTGGTATTCTTACATATCCTTTCGAGAGAAAACTGTCCTGTGCCTTCTCTTTTGAGGCTACACACTTAGACATACACGCAACATGAAAGCTTTTCGACTTACAACGTGTTGTTTAGGAAAAACAAGATAATTTCGCACGATGCGGGATTTCCTTAAAACGTGATTTTCTGAAAGATTTTGACGAAAGAAAATTCTCCTTTTGGTTCTCTTTAGATGCTACATGTTAAGACGTACACGCCACAACAATTCTTTTCGAGATACAACGTGTAGTTTTGGAGATACAAGCTAATTTTGTACGATGCGTTATTTCTTCTCGTAAAAGAGTTTCCAATGCGTACGTATATGTCTTTACTCTGCAAAACTGTATTTCCTTATGAAGTGGTATTCTTACATATCCTTTCGAGAGAAAACTGTCCTGTGCCTTCTCTTTTGAGGCTACACACTTAGACATACACGCAACATGAAAGCTTTTCGAATTACAACGTGTTGTTTAGGAAAAACAAGATAATTTCGCACGATGCGGGATTTCCTTAAAACGTGATTTTCTGAAAAATTTTGACGAAAGAAAATTCTCCATTTGGTTCTCTTTAGATGCCTACATGTTAAGACGTACACGCCACAACAATTCTTTTCGAGATACAACGTGTAGTTTTGGAGATACAAGCTAATTTTGTACGATGCGTTATTCTTCTCGTAAAGAGTTTCCAATGCGTACGTATATGTCTTTACTCTGCAAAACTGTATTTCCTTATGAAGTGGTATTCTTACATATCCTTTCGAGAGAAAACTGTCCTGTGCCTTCTCTTTTGAGGCTACACACTTAGACATACACGCAACATGAAAGCTTTTCGACTTACAACGTGTTGTTTAGGAAAAAACAAGATAATTTCGCACGATGCGGGATTTCCTTAAAACGTGATTTTCTGAAAAATTTTGACGAAAGAAAATTCTCCTTTTGGTTCTCTTTAGATGCTACATGTTAAGACGTACACGCCACAACAATTCTTTTCAGATACAACGTGTAGTTTTGGAGATACAAGCTAATTTTGTACTATGCGTTATTTCTTCTCGTAAAGAGTTTCCAATGCGTACGTATATGTCTTTACTCTGCAAAACTGTATTTCCTTATGAAGTGGTATTCTTACATATCCTTTCGAGAGAAAACTGTCCTGTGCCTTCTCTTTTGAGGCTACACACTTAGACATACACGCAACATGAAAGCTTTTCGACTTACAACGTGTTGTTTAGGAAAAACAAGATAATTTCGCACGATGCGGGATTTCCTTAAAACGTGATTTTCTGAAAAATTTTGACGAAAGAAAATTCTCCTTTTGGTTCTCTTTAGATGCTACATGTTAAGACGTACACGCCACAACAATTCTTTTCGAGATACAACGTGTAGTTTTGGAGATACAAGCTAATTTTGTACGATGCGTTATTTCTTCTCGTAAAGAGTTTCCAATGCGTACGTATATGTCTTTACTCTGCAAAACTGTATTTCCTTATGAAGTGGTATTCTTACATATCCTTTCGAGAGAAAACTGTCCTGTGCCTTCTCTTTTGAGGCTACACACTTAGACATACACGCAACATGAAAGCTTTTCGACTTACAACGTGTTGTTTAGGAAAAACAAGATAATTTCGCACGATGCGGGATTTCCTTAAAACGTGATTTTCTGAAAAATTTTGACGAAAGAAAATTCTCCTTTTGGTTCTCTTTAGATGCTACATGTTAAGACGTACACGCCACAACAATTCTTTTCGAGATACAACGTGTAGTTTTGGAGATACAAGCTAATTTTGTACGATGCGTTATTTCTTCTCGTAAAGAGTTTCCAATGCGTACGTATATGTCTTTACTCTGCAAAACTGTATTTCCTTATGAAGTGGTATTCTTACATATCCTTTCGAGAGAAAACTGTCCTGTGCCTTCTCTTTTGAGGCTACACACTTAGACATACACGCAACATGAAAGCTTTTCGACTTACAACGTGTTGTTTAGGAAAAACAATATAATTTCGCACGATGCGGGATTTCCTTAAAACGTGATTTTCTGAAAAATTTTGACGAAAGAAAATTCTCCTTTTGGTTCTCTTTAGATGCTACATGTTAAGACGTACACGCCACAACAATTCTTTTCGAGATACAACGTGTAGTTTTGGAGATACAAGCTAATTTTGTACTATGCGTTATTTCTTCTCGTAAAGAGTTTCCAATGCGTACGTATATGTCTTTACTCTGCAAAACTGTATTTCCTTATGAAGTGGTATTCTTACATATCCTTTCGAGAGAAAACTGTCCTGTGCCTTCTCTTTTGAGGCTACACACTTAGACATACACGCAACATGAAAGCTTTTCGACTTACAACGTGTTGTTTAGGAAAAACAAGATAATTTCGCACGATGCGGGATTTCCTTAAAACGTGATTTTCTGAAAAATTTTGACGAAAGAAAATTCTCCTTTTGGTTCTCTTTAGATGCTACATGTTAAGACGTACACGCCACAACAATTCTTTTCGAGATACAACGTGTAGTTTTGGAGATACAAGCTAATTTTGTACTATGCGTTATTTCTTCTCGTAAAGAGTTTCCAATGCGTACGTATATGTCTTTACTCTGCAAAACTGTATTTCCTTATGAAGTGGTATTCTTACATATCCTTTCGAGAGAAAACTGTCCTGTGCCTTCTCTTTTGAGGCTACACACTTAGACATACACGCAACATGAAAGCTTTTCGACTTACAACGTGTTGTTTAGGAAAAACAAGATAATTTCGCACGATGCGGGATTTCCTTAAAACGTGATTTTCTGAAAAATTTTGACGAAAGAAAATTCTCCTTTTGGTTCTCTTTAGATGCTACATGTTAAGACGTACACGCCACAACAATTCTTTTCGAGATACAACGTGTAGTTTTGGAGATACAAGCTAATTTTGTACGATGCGTTATTTCTTCTCGTAAAGAGTTTCCAATGCGTACGTATATGTCTTTACTCTGCAAAACTGTATTTCCTTATGAAGTGGTATTCTTACATATCCTTTCGAGAGAAAACTGTCCTGTGCCTTCTCTTTTGAGGCTACACACTTAGACATACACGCAACATGAAAGCTTTTCGACTTACAACGTGTTGTTTAGGAAAAACAAGATAATTTCGCACGATGCGGGATTTCCTTAAAACGTGATTTTCTGAAAAATTTTGACGAAAGAAAATTCTCCTTTTGGTTCTCTTTAGAT